>NW_015505577.1:284927-301200 GCF_001515645.1 Sinocyclocheilus grahami
ATATAACTGCAGTACAAGATTATGAGATGCATTATTTGAATGCTTGGCCAAAGAGACGTGTCTTTAATCTAGATTTAAACAGAGAGAGTGTCTGAACAATTTAACCATGCCTCTTTCCAATGAATATCAGAAATCTGCGCATTCCAAAAAAAATTCCCTCTTGGAGAGATTTAATGATTGGATTGAAAGATTAATCTAATATTTGTATTATTGCAGGAATGAGAAAATAGTTTAATACCATCAACTATTAACTCAGGAAGTTTCCTTTCGTGACTTCCAAAAATGAGGTGACTTTTCATTAAGTGTATTAATCCGTTTGGAATGGCTTTTACAACTTTCTGAAACTCTTTAAATGGAATGGGGAAATTAGAAAGCCGTAAATTCTTCATAAGACGACAAGTTTCCACTTTTATCGAAACAGATCCATAACAAAGTATATATATATATTTTTTAACCAATTACACAAAAATAAAGACTTATTCCTAGAGGTAATGAGACAATTGTTCCAAAGAAGAGTTTTGTGAGGAGAGAAATTAGCAACTTTCTCTGAAAATTAGTTGGCAACACTGGGGACATCACGCTCCATTCGGAAGTTCCAGCGCAGCAGCAGTGAGTGAACGCTGAGTTTAACCAAGCCTTAGTGTACACAGCTACAACATGGACGACGACGTGTTAACGACTTTAAAGATTTTAATTATCGGTGAGAGTGGTGTGGGTAAATCAAGGTAAGGTCTGAATCGGCTGTTTTTGTTTCGTTAGTCTTCCCGTACAGTAGGGTGAGTTGTTAAATAGCGTTAGCCTCGTCTGAACGAGCAACAAGCTCCGCTAAACGAATGCTGACTGTTCTATTCAGCCATTAAACTTAACTTTTTAAAGCTGTTTTGGCCTCAAGAACAAAATGAAATGCGCTATATTGTGCCCCTCGTGCTATTTTTTGCCTTCTGATGTGTTGACATCTAAGCACTGTAGATTGTTAGCCTCAAGAATTGTGAAGCACGGACATAACTGTTATATTTAGTTAGATTTTTTAAAAATATTCTGTTAATGTGTACTTTGTGCACTGTTACTGTTGTCGCGTCCATATAAATATTTCATAAGAGCAGGGAAACCGTGTTAGCTGGCAGCTGTTTTCGTGTAGCAGTCGTGCTAGTATCTGCTCACTGTGTGAAACACACAGGCCTTAGATTGAGTTTATCTCCCGTACAGTAGGGTGAGTTGTTAAATAGCGTTAGCCTCGTCTGAACGAGCAACAAGCTCCGCTAAACGAATGCTGACTGTTCTATTCAGCCATTAAACTTAACTTTTAAAAGCTGTTTTGGCCTCAAGAACAAAATGAAATGCGCTATATTGTGCCCCTCGTGCTATTTTTTGCCTTCTGATGTGTTGACATCTAAGCACTGTAGATTGTTAGCCTCAAGAATTGTGAAGCACGGACATAACTGTTATATTTAGTTAGATTTTTTAAAAATATTCTGTTAATGTGTACTTTGTGCACTGTTACTGTTGTCGCGTCCATATAAATATTTCATAAGAGCAGGGAAACCGTGTTAGCTGGCAGCTGTTTTCGTGTAGCAGTCGTGCTAGTATCTGCTCACTGTGTGAAACACACAGGCCTTAGATTGAGTTTATAGAGGGGTCAAATACTTACTGTAATGCACAGATACCAGTGTTGGGGAAAGTTACTTTAAAAGTAGTGCAGTACAATATTGCGTTACTCCAATAAAAAGTAACTAATTACGTTACTAGTTACTTTTTATGGAACGTAATGCGTTACGTTACTTTTGCGTTACTTTTGAAATCTGGACAGGGCTCGCTTGTTTGTTTTTAAAATAAAAAAGATCTAATTTTGGCAAATATAAAAGCTTTTCACACCAAAAGTGAAATGAATAAGCCTCAGGCTGAAGGGAAAGTAAATTAACGTCCGTAGAGTAGAATACAGAAGAAGACATTTCAACACACTTCAGCAACAAAATGTTCGTCTAGAGTAATTTGTGCTTATTAGTACGGTTGAACTGGATCATCGAAGGTCAGAAGCAAAGACATTGGTTAATAGAATGGGATTAAATACATAAAGCATATTTGTGGTGCTTAACATTTAATTATGGCAGGTTTGCATCATATTCTGAGTTGCGTTATTTTGATTCATTTTGAGGAATACTGAATCTGTGTTTTTTTTTTGTGTGTGTGTGAGTGAGATGAATTAATGCATATTCATATTTATTTTAGAACTACAGTGACATCTTCTGATTTCTCAACATGGGGACAGGAGAGCTGTCAATCAATAAATTGAAGAAAAAAAAAAGTAACTTGCGTTACTTATTTGAAAAAGTAACTCCGATATTTCCCTTGTAAATTAAAAAGTAATGCGCTACTTTACTAGTTACTTGAAAAAAGTAATCTGATTACGTAACTCGCGTTACTTGTAACGCTGACAGATAATACTTGAAACATGTCCACTTATGATGAAAAAGGGATGTAGCTAAATTAGTGTTAAAGTAATATTTCAAAGCCCTTCCTCATCCAGTCAGGAAAGTAAATGTGCTCTTCATAATTTAATTTATTGTCATCCTTGCAGAAAAGAAAGTGTAATTGTATAAGAAAACAATAATATGAAAAAATATTAAAGAAAGCTTAATTATTACAATTATTTATCATTTTAATTCTGATTTTCTTATATTTATCCGTTATGTTCTCAGTTTGCTCCTGCGCTTCACAGATGACACTTTTGACCCAGAATTAGCTGCAACCATTGGTGAGTCACATGAGTGTTTGGGAATATTAATAACCAGACATTGTTTACAGGCCTGTAATCAGTTAATGCACAAAACTAATGAGCTTATAAACTAAATCTTACTTAGCAATTAAGTCTTGTTGTTGAAATATTTAGTTTTACCTTAACAAATATACTTTAATCCTTGTGTATTTTAAAGTATGCTTAATTTCATATTTTTCATTGGTTATTTAGGTGTCGACTTTAAAGTGAAAACTATTGCAATAGATGGCAACAGAGCAAAGCTGGCCATATGGGTAAGTGTTGTAGGGCAGTCAAGTCTTTTATAAATGCTCAACAATGTTTAAAAAAGGGATGTAGTGGCAGGCCCAGTTCTACGGGGGTGCTAGAGGGTGATCAATAGCACCCTCAGTTAATGCTGTAATAATGGCATTTCATTGCAGATTTGGCTAACTATCCAGTGCTTTATGGTTTGCACTCTGGAGATAAGTTTCCATTTCAACATTTTGCAGCGTTGAGCATTGTAGCCAATCACAGACATATCTGTTGATTTCTGAAACCCAACAGCCAATCAGAGGTGTTTAAGTTAGAATCCACTCACTGCTCAAATTGCCACAGTTTTTGTTCAGGTGTTGCGTTCAAGCGGCAACCTTCCTGTCTCTCTCATGAAACCAACACGGAAGTGACTAAAACTGTAATTCATCGACTGGCTGCTAGAGGCTGGCTCCAAAAGGGAGTCAGTCCCATAGACGCCCATGTTAAAATGCCCAACTTTACAGCAGAAAAAAATGTGTTTACAGCCTGGTACAAAAAGTGGTTTTGATCTATATAGCTAATTTTGCCCTTTATGACAACTGTGAGGGGGGTTAATTTTTTTATAACTCATCCGTTTAAATTATATTAAGCCTTAAAGTTCTGCATAATTAAGGGCGTGGCCACTTGAGTGACAGGTGGATTGCCGCTGCTGTCACCACCGTCGAGCTAGGTGGGTGTGGTTTCATCAACCAGCTCCACCCACATCCCACCTCTTTGCCCATTTTCGATTATCCGGGAGTGACGCATAGTGACGTGCTGCCAAGATGGCGACGGCCGACTCCGCCAACTTTGAGCTTCAAAAACTCTCTTCAGAAACCTACGGGTGAAGTCACGGACACTACGTCCATGTTTTTATACAGTCTATAATCTACGAATCATCTCATTACAACAAAGTGTAGACTCGATGTAAATAAGAGATTAATTATGCAGTATAGAGAACTTAATTGATTATAACTAGAGGTCGACCGATATGGGTTTTTCTCTGGCCGATGCCGATACTTAGAAATCAGGGCAGCCGATGGCCAATATATGATGCCGATATGTTTGGCCGATTTTCTTTTTTCACCAGGGTACAAGATAGTAATAGTAGTAGTAGCTTAATTCATAGTAATAATACATGGCTCAAAACTTAAGCAACTTCTCAAAACAGTTCTGAAGCATGCTTTTTGTTTATATTTGCTGACAGACACCAGTGTTTCCCACAGACTTGCAAATGCAAATTGATCTTCTGCCAGCAGAGATATAGCGGTTTCCCCGGTAACGGCTGTAATCAAATCAGCGCTGCGCTTACAAACGCTACTTTATCGGGCATTGCAGGAGAGACGAAATGAAAATGACATCAAAGCTTTTCTGAAGACGGTCGGTTCTTTTCAAAGATACATTCATATAAAAATGAATGTATTATGCATTTTAATTTTGAAACGTACAGTGCTCAGTTTATTCAAGGAAGTATAAGCCTTTTGGAAAATCTATTTGTGGCGGTCAGTTTTGATATTGTGACTAGCCGCCACAAATAACTCAATGTATGGGAAACACTGGATATTGCTAAAAGTCAAATGGCCATAATCTAAGTGATGATAAAAATAAAAGAGTTCACTCATCATCGTGGAGGCTATTTTCAGACCCACAGACACATTTCATGAGGAAAGTTAACGTGCATGTTATAGTCAGCCCAAAAGTTTCGTCTGAAATGCACGTGTTTCTACTTTCGTACGCAAATCACTTGTTGCACTTATGAATATGATAAGCATGGTCGGCATCAATTCTAGTACATTTACATTTAGTCATTTTGTCGACGCTTTTATCCACTAGTAGGGTAAAACGTAACTACGCTTTCGAAACAGGTCTGTTTTGCCCTGCCATCATTAGCTGAAGCCGTGTGTGAACAAGCCGTGGCTGCAGAGTGTGAGCTGCTCACACCGCCAGAGAGAGATTCTCGGTATGGCATTCCGCAACAACGCTTAGCTGCCCGCAGATGCGCCTGCCTATAAATAGGCCTAATTTGCAGCACAATTGGCCGATGCGATTAATAAAAAAATCCACCAAAATCGGCCTGATTAATCGGCCGGCCGATTAATCGGTCAACCTCTAATTATAACGTAATTTTGTGAGATTGCGATGAACTAAGATGAGTGACAGCTTTTAGTGGTTATAAAGGGAACGCTTTTGCGCCATAGCAATGGACGGTACAAATATATTATTTATATAGTATGTATATATGTAGGCATGGGCCGGTTTGAGATTTTCATGGTATGATAACCTTAAGCAAAAATATAACGGTTTTCACAAACTTCATATTTTCACATAAATGACATTTTGGAAAACGATTACATTGCAACGCAGTTTGTGCAAGTCCAGAACAGAGACGAGTTGCTTGCAATAAGACAAAAAACGTCCGGTTGCCGATCGCGTAAGTTCCAGTGGCAGCTTCTTAAGTTCGGCCATCCTACACACACGTGACTGACCGCTCGCTCGCACCAACAGGAGGAGGAGGGGTCGTGTTACTCTCTACACTGCACTCAACCTGAGAGATTCCTACACTTTCAGTCTTTTAGGAGACATGAAAAACAGTGCATATCGCAGGAACGGTATAACGGAAAATATTAGCGGTTTTGAAACGGTGAAATTTTCAAATCGAGGTATACCTTGAAACCAGTAATCGCCCCATGCCTATATAAGATATTATCTATCTATCTATCTATCTATCTATCTATCTATCTATCTATCTATCTATCTATCTATCTATCTATCTATCTATCTATCTATTAAGAAGCACCCTCAAGAGATTTGATTTTGAAGCCAGGCCTGTGTAGTGGTTTAAATGCATATTTTGGATTATGATCATGTCCACTACGTTTACAATTGTCTTGTTCCACTAGATGTCACTATTACGCTTTGCAGAATTAAGTGACATTCTGTTTAAAAAGCTGCTGAAATCCTCATGAACTTCTGTTTTAGGACACGGCCGGTCAGGAGAGGTTCAGAACTCTAACGCCAAGCTACTACAGAGGAGCCCAGGGTGTCATTTTGGGTTAGTGTTTTCGCATAATTGATTGTATTGATTGTATATTTGATTTGGTCAATCAGAAGTTCTGCAGGCAGATATTTTGTATTATGTATAATGCAGATACATTTTATAATTGCTCCAGACACAGCTACATAGCTGTGCTAGTTTCATGTCTCTCAGATCATTCTGAGGTGTGTCTATTTATTTGATCTCTTTATTCATTTAGTAATTAGTCATGTAATATGTAGAATAATGTACAGTTGGCCAAATGATATCACAAGACAAGAGTGTGCATTATATTCATTCTCAAATCCAATCAGGTGCTTGTACTAGTTGTTGAATGTAAAATTTTCTCTTCTTTTAGTGTATGATGTTTCAAAGCGGGACACGTTCACAAAGCTTGAGAACTGGCTTAATGAGCTGGAGACATACTGTACACACAACGACCTGGTTAAAATGCTAGTGGGGAACAAAATTGACAAGGTTTGTTTGATTAATGTTATTCTGAATGTAAAGCTGCTTGATACAGTGTTTTGGTGTAGAGCGGTGAAGGTTGTTTTAGATTAACAGTGTCTTGAATAGATAGTTAACCCAAAAATGAACCTCCAAAACGAACATACTCACTCAACCTCATTAATGGCTTTATTTTATGGAAGACATTATTATTATTTTTTTTAACTCTCATTAGTTTTCACAGTATGGATAAAAACATTTGAAACATTCTTGATGACAGAATTTTCTCTCCCTTTATGTAGACCATCAGAATGATGTATAGTCCTACCCTCAGTGAAGTTGTCTTGGTCCCAAATTTGACTCTGTATCTCTAAAATATAAACATTAGCTGTGATGTCACTTTGGTTTAATGCAGACTAGGGTTGGGCCGATAGACAATCCCATCGCCGATGGCTGACAGACATCACGATGTTGAGCCGGCATCGTGATCCCCGCCCCGCTACTAATTGAAACTAATGGCATTGACACCGCTTTCGAATGCACACTCTCATTTTACTTTCACTTTCAAGATTCGCGATCACACAGACTCTATACTACAGAGCGGCAGTACCTACCACCCATTTTACAAGATTAGATATTTGTCAGTGGTGCTCAGTATCTGCAAATCATTCGCAATTGTCCTATCAGTCATCTCTCCTTACTCTGTGTATGTGGTAAGTGAACTTTCATGTAGTGTAATGTAATAGTATACCGCTAGCAAGCGGCTAACCATGTCCCTTTAGTGGCTCCGTTATTTGTTTTCCATGCCTTTCTGCATACGATTCACGCTTCGGGCACACCCTCTAACCCCACCCCCCAACGTCATCGTCCATCACGATGTTTCACTGTAGACATCGCCCAACTCTAATGCAGGCAATTAATTTTACATGTGAAGCTTGACATTTTGCGAAGGCGCACACTGAGGTGTTACTAAATTTAAAATAAAAGATGTTGGATTTTTGTTGTTGTTGAACTGGTCAAATGTTCAGTCTAGAATTTCAAGTCAAATCTCAATGTCAGAAAACTTGAATCTTGATGTAATAATGGCTTCACTTAAGAGGTAAATGAAGTTAAGTGGCTGGCACTTAAAGGAGTTTTTTTGTTCTTTGTAATATAAAAGCAATAAAACTAAACTCAATTTACAGTTCTTAAAAAATGCATTTCAAAATGTAAAAAAAAGGGTACATTAAAATATTGATTTTCCTGAAGAAAATAAAATGCATTAAGATTTTAACAGTTCTCTCTGGTTTATTGAAAAGATGGAAAAAAAGATTAATCTTAGTGGTTTACAAACGATTTAAATAGAAACTTGACCTGTATTTTTTGGTAAGGAAAGTTGCCAAAAAAGTAATGGAATGTGACCTTAAAGACAAGTGTTGAAGTTGTGTGTGCTGACATTGGGAGTTTCCTGTAACTTTTTTAGCTGCTTTGTCTCGGGGTGACTCCGCATTATAATTAGAAAGACCTCTCTGTTTCAGGACAACCGTGAAGTAGACCGGAATGAAGGCTTGAAGTTTGCACGAAAACACAATATGCTTTTTATTGGTATGTTTCCTCTTTATTATCATTCTTTTTTTTCAGTTAGATTTGATGATTTGGAAAGTCCTACCTGTATCTTAAGTTAATTTGATTTTTTGACACTAAAGTCTCCTGTTAGCCATCAGAGGATGTGAATGAGCATGATGGTCTGCCTTTGTCCAGACAATCCTGTCTTGCCAGGATTTTCTTTATATTTTCCAGGCTCTTTGAAATAAAGTTAGAGATGTCAGAATGATTTTCAGTTATAAAAAGTTAATTTGTGTTGAACATATGCTTATATAATGGCAAATACATATGCCTTTGTTCCTAGAGAGATCATGGAACATCAGAACAATAAGTCTTTTCTGTCATAGCTACTATTCTGTGACTTAATATATATTTATACAACAGTTCGTTCTGGTTTTCAAATCTGATTGTCTGAGAGCCTTTTCCAGCGGTGCGATATTCCTGTGGTATCAGAACTCTAACCGTTTAACTCCACTTTTTGTCGGACCTATACTGGCAGCATTTGTCTCAGTGAGCATCAATGGCAGAAGAGCAAACCCACTATAATTTTACAATATTATTACTGTTATTGTGTCACAGAATGTAGTTTTAAGAGATTTTTTAGGTGAGAATGTAGTTGTTTAGACCTCAAATATGCCATTTATATATAAAGATAGCACCTATTTGTCAATTTGTTTAGACGTTCAGCACTCATGTACCCCACCGAGAACAGCTTTAATCAGCCGCTGGCTCTTATGTAGATGGTGTTACACAAGGTATAATTCATTTTGGTTACATTAAACAGGCAATCTTTGGTCTTATTAATCTATTACTTGTTCCAGAGCAAATCGATTTGGCTTTAGGGAAAAGTTAAGTTTCATATTTTTTTTTATTTTTATGTAATTCAATTCTGTACTAACTACAGCGCTGCTACTTTTGACTGAATTGATTGCTTGTGTTTATTGTACTTTTATAATGACTATTGTTGTTAATTTATATATTATTGTTCAGTAAACATTTTCTATATCTAATATGCCATATTTGGTATTGAGAAAGGGTCCGTTAGTGATTATGATTTCATCTTCAGAGAAAGTTAAATGATTATGACCGTCTTTATGAGTGAGTCGCAAGGACTTTTATTTTGAAAGGGACTGAAACAGGGATGCTATTATTACTTTAAACAGCTTTATAAGCAACCATAGGGATGCAACTGACAAATGCATTGCCTAGCGCTGTCGTGAGAAATCCCCTTAACTGTTCAAAGGACAAAGATATCGCTTTCCTATATATAAGTTCGACCTGAAGAATGAATGCTGGTATCACATGCAGGTAATAGACTCGCTCAGGTGATCTCTCTGTCTCGTAATACTCAACATAATACAATGAGCTTCAATGAAGCAACTCAATGTTCCTTCGTTACTAGTTCTAAAGTGAAGTTTTAGAATTGGTAACGTCACCGAGTAGTAGCTATAGGAAAGGCCAGAGGTGTAAAGAGTACCTAAAAACCATACTTGAGTAAAAGTACAGATACCTTACAGTGAAAATTACTCCACTACACGTTACAAGTCACCAATTCCAAAACAACTTGAGTAAAAGTCTTAGAGTATCTGATTTTAACAGTACTTAAGTATTTTACTTATACTAAACATAGGATCAAAGAAGCACTAGTCAAAGAGACATGCCAGTGATAAACTGCCTGTTTTCTGCAGCTTCTCCACAACGTTACAGAGGCAAGGATATATGTGCTGGTATTTCATGGAAAAACTAGAACAAACAATAAGGCAAAACCCAAAGGGAACAAAAAAACAGAATGACTGACAAACAGAACAACCATTACATTCGACAACTCTAGGGCTATATATACACACAGAGGGCTAACAAGCTTAAGTCAAGTCAAGTCAAGTCTGCTTTATTGTCAATTCTTCCACATGTACAGTACATACACACAGAGAATTGAAATTGCGTTACTCTCAGACCCTTGGGTGCATACAGATAACATAAATACAGATTAAATACAAAATACAACTATACAAATATACAAATAAGGTAAAATGTAAAAATATGGAAAATAGAGTGCAAACCAGTAAAGTAAACAACAGTGCAGATATAGTGATTGTAGTGCAAAAAAATTATTTGTAGTGCAAAAGAGCTTATTCAGACTGATTAAAGTGACAGTGTGTGTGTGTATTTGGGAGGGGGGGAGGGCTTATTGTATGTATAGGCTCCTCCTGTTTGATCTTGAGTGCCACAAGCTCACACATTCTTTTTACAAAACCTTGTGATGTGCTGAGGTTACAATGAACCATACTATTGTTCGTTTTTTTTATAAATATAAATAGGCAGTATACAGTGCACTAGTACATGTTTGTATAAACTGACAATAATTGTTGGGTATAATGGGTTTTTCTGTTGAACAACCTACTAAACTTCGTATTATGTTTAGTTTTGGTCAGGGGTATCCAATCCTGCTCCTGAAGGGCCAGCGTCCTGTAGATTTTAGCTAGAACCAGCTCTAAAACTCCTGTCTAGAAATTTATAGTTAGTCTGAAGATCTTGCTTAGCTGTTTCAGGGTTGGTACTAAACTTTGCAGGACAGTGGTCCTTCAGGAATGGATCTGGACATCCCTGTGCTTTTATTATGGTATCAGTGACCTGTTGTGTGTGTGTGTGTGTTTTAAACAATTGGTAATCTTGAAGGTCATCAATTTGTGTTTGTACTTTTAAACTCTGTCTGCATCATATTTTTTTTTACTTTATAAGTCACCTTACTGTTGCTTTTTTTTCTCTCCTGTCCTGTCTTTAACCCATTTGGTGCCATTATCAGAGGCAAGCGCAAAGACACGGGATGGTGTTCAGTGTGCCTTTGAAGAACTGGTTGAAAAGATCCTGCAGACACCGGGGCTCTGGGAGAGCAGCATCCAGAACCACGGTGTCCAGCTGTCTGATCATGAACCGCAGCGTCAGGGTGCCTGTAGGGGTTACTGCTCCCTGGTTTAACATACTCACCCGACCCAAAAACCACAAACTGAGATGGAAAGCACAGTTTTCTTTCTTCTGAATGAGAGCTTCCTCTGAGGGGGAATGGTCTGCTCCCTTAGAGCTGGTCAAAGGGACCATTGCAGTTTGCACAGTCTCTGTCACTCAATGTTGTTTTATTCTGTCCCAGTATTCTGTCATGTTATTCTCGATTAATGTCTCACAGTGCTATATTACCTGTAGCCTATGTAAACCGTTATTATGCAAAAAAAGTCCTTTTGAAGATTACAACCTGAGCATGTTGAAATATGCCAGATATTATGCCCCCCCCAGGCAAGATGACAGAGTTGACATGCTCCCCCCTCAGTGTGAGCACCGCCTTTGTCCCGATGTGTGTAGGCCAGTAGGATTATAGGAGGGGAGGGGCAGAGAAACGGCAGGATCTGATCAGTATGATGAACTCATTCAATATGAATGTCATCAAATGTC
The DNA here is from genome assembly GCF_001515645.1 of Sinocyclocheilus grahami. Taxonomy (NCBI): domain Eukaryota; kingdom Metazoa; phylum Chordata; class Actinopteri; order Cypriniformes; family Cyprinidae; genus Sinocyclocheilus; species Sinocyclocheilus grahami. The sequence goes on from NW_015505577.1 coordinate 296,462, forward strand.
CTTTGTACCTGTACTACATTTCATGTGCTTAACATATTCTCTGCTGCTCTCATTTTAATCTCCTGCTTTTTATTTAAATTAGTTAATAATATAAAATTATTCCCATTTTATTTTTTATAATATTTGGCCTTACAAATACTGTTTTGCATGATTCAACCTTGAAGAGTTTGAAATATGATATATTATTTTGTAAATAATGTCTTCAGTAGCTGTTCTGAATCATAATTCACACAGTTGTCTACAAAATGCTGTTTAGCTGCAGCTCTCATGAGTTAAAATAGATTAAGCATGTTTAAAGAATGTAATCTATGATGACTTTCGTCTGAATTAACATGAGATGATGAGTTTTAATCTTTCACTCAGTTTTTTTTTGTTTTCTTTTCTAGTTAAATGATGAATGGATACCAAAACACTTGTCCATTTTTGTTTTTAATTACAAAGCTTTCTTGGGACTTGATATTGATTCTTTTGACGTATTGACTTGAAAAAGGGAAGATTTGTTCATGCCTTAATATTTATTAGATCCGCATGTTTAACATGATCTCCGTTACAGGCTTTCACTTTGAATCTGGAGTGAGTGTGTGTTATTGCAGCCAAACAAATTGACCAATGGTACATGGGTCATTTAATTGAATTATTAACATGTCTTGGTCATAAAGTTTGAGTATTAATATGTTTGACTTTTTATTCGCTTAATAGATGTTTGTTCTGGTGCAGAGAGATTTATTCAGTCATAGAAGTAATTGCTTATGACTTCATGTAGCCGCAAAACCATACACTAACCAGCACCCTAATTAGGATTCCTTACAATTTATGGGTGTTAAATTCACATACTCAGTTTTGTAGATGCTTGCTTTCATTTCGGCTGTTGTCCTTCAGCAGCGATGTTCTAGTCTGTATGCCGTTTTCTGCTGTGGAGTGGAAAATTAGGACAAATTATATATCTTACATTCTTTTTGCAATAAAATATCTAACTTGTAGAAGTGTTTGATCTGCCACAGCATAGTGCCTTTTGTTAAAGTCTATGAATGTCTGTTCAAAATTAGATCTTAATTATTAGTATGTCATTTCTAGTAAATGAACTCCAGATGGACATATAGATGTTTTGAAATTGATACTACAGCTCTGTATTAGTTTTAACAGGCCATATACTGTGAAACATTTCTATACTGTACGCTACATACATGAATATTAATCACAACAAATGTCATGAGTTTTCAAACTGATACGTGGCACCTCATATCACATTTAAATTATAGGTCTAATAGACATCATTCTCTCCTTTCATTGAAACATTAGCTCTGATTAACTCTACTTGCTGGCTATAAAAACAGTCTAGAGGCTTGTTCACATCGGGACGAATATCGCGCGCGATTATCGCCGACGTTTAACGCCTCGTGACTAAACAAAGGGCGTCAATGTGAGTGCACACCGACGCGCAAAACGCGAGGCGTAAAAGCGTCATTTTTTAAAAAACGCCTCGGACTCTTTTTTTGGATTGACGCGCCGCGTTAAAAACTGGCCGACCAATGAGATTGGCGCTTTTGTTCACGTGCCTGGAGCTGCTGAAGTTACAGTAAAACAGGACTTGGTGGCGCTCAAGCACAAAACGGTCTTGCCTAGCACACATTGATACCTAACGACAAAGAGGAAGTAAGTAGACCAGGGCTGTGTCCGAAATTGCCCCCTATAGTCGTGGCCATTAGGAAGTCATCGCCTAATGGTTAGAGAGTCGGACTCGTAAACCAAAGGTTGCGGGTTCGAGTCTCGTACCGGCAGGGATTGTAGGTGAGATGGAAAGCACAGTTTTCTTTCTTCTGAATGAGAGCTTCCTCTGAGGGGGAATGGTCTGCTCCCTTAGAGCTGGTCAAAGGGACCATTGCAGTTTGCACAGTCTCTGTCACTCAATGTTGTTTTATTCTGTCCCAGTATTCTGTCATGTTATTCTCGATTAATGTCTCACAGTGCTATATTACCTGTAGCCTATGTAAACCGTTATTATGCAAAAAAAGTCCTTTTGAAGATTACAACCTGAGCATGTTGAAATATGCCAGATATTATGCCCCCCCCAGGCAAGATGACAGAGTTGACATGCTCCCCCCTCAGTGTGAGCACCGCCTTTGTACCGATGTGTGTAGGCCAGTAGGATTATAGGAGGGGAGGGGCAGAGAAACGGCAGGATCTGATCAGTATGATGAACTCATTCAATATGAATGTCATCAAATGTCCTTTGTACCTGTACTACATTTCATGTGCTTAACATATTCTCTGCTGCTCTCATTTTAATCTCCTGCTTTTTATTTAAATTAGTTAATAATATAAAATTATTCCCATTTTATTTTTTATAATATTTGGCCTTACAAATACTGTTTTGCATGATTCAACCTTGAAGAGTTTGAAATATGATATATTATTTTGTAAATAATGTCTTCAGTAGCTGTTCTGAATCATAATTCACACAGTTGTCTACAAAATGCTGTTTAGCTGCAGCTCTCATGAGTTAAAATAGATTAAGCATGTTTAAAGAATGTAATCTATGATGACTTTCGTCTGAATTAACATGAGATGATGAGTTTTAATCTTTCACTCAGTTTTTTTTTGTTTTCTTTTCTAGTTAAATGATGAATGGATACCAAAACACTTGTCCATTTTTGTTTTTAATTACAAAGCTTTCTTGGGACTTGATATTGATTCTTTTGACGTATTGACTTGAAAAAGGGAAGATTTGTTCATGCCTTAATATTTATTAGATCCGCATGTTTAACATGATCTCCGTTACAGGCTTTCACTTTGAATCTGGAGTGAGTGTGTGTTATTGCAGCCAAACAAATTGACCAATGGTACATGGGTCATTTAATTGAATTATTAACATGTCTTGGTCATAAAGTTTGAGTATTAATATGTTTGACTTTTTATTCGCTTAATAGATGTTTGTTCTGGTGCAGAGAGATTTATTCAGTCATAGAAGTAATTGCTTATGACTTCATGTAGCCGCAAAACCATACACTAACCAGCACCCTAATTAGGATTCCTTACAATTTATGGGTGTTAAATTCACATACTCAGTTTTGTAGATGCTTGCTTTCATTTCGGCTGTTGTCCTTCAGCAGCGATGTTCTAGTCTGTATGCCGTTTTCTGCTGTGGAGTGGAAAATTAGGACAAATTATATATCTTACATTCTTTTTGCAATAAAATATCTAACTTGTAGAAGTGTTTGATCTGCCACAGCATAGTGCCTTTTGTTAAAGTCTATGTGAATGTCTGTTCAAAATTAGATCTTAATTATTAGTATGTCATTTCTAGTAAATGAACTCCAGATGGACATATAGATGTTTTGAAATTGATACTACAGCTCTGTATTAGTTTTAACAGGCCATATACTGTGAAACATTTCTATACTGTACGCTACATACATGAATATTAATCACAACAAATGTCATGAGTTTTCAAACTGATACGTGGCACCTCATATCACATTTAAATTATAGGTCTAATAGACATCATTCTCTCCTTTCATTGAAACATTAGCTCTGATTAACTCTACTTGCTGGCTATAAAAACAGTCTAGAGGCTTGTTGACATCGGGACGAAAATCCCGCGCGATTATCGCCGACGGTTTACGCCCTAACGCCTCGTGACTAAACAAAGGGCGTCAATGTGAGTGCACACCGACGCGCAAAACGCGAGGCGTAAAAGCGTCATTTTTTAAAAAACGCCTCGGACTCTTTTTTTGGATTGACGCGCCGCGTTAAAAACTGGCCGACCAATGAGATTGGCGCTTTTGTTCACGTGCCTGGAGCTGCTGAAGTTACAGTAAAACAGGACTTGGTGGCGCTCAAGCACAAAACGGTCTTGCCTAGCACACATTGATACCTAACGACAAAGAGGAAGTAAGTAGACCAGGGCTGTGTCCGAAATTGCCCCCTATAGTCGTGGCCATTAGGAAGTCATCGCCTAATGGTTAGAGAGTCGGACTCGTAAACCAAAGGTTGCGGGTTCGAGTCTCGTACCGGCAGGGATTGTAGGGGGGGGGAGGGGGGGGGAGTGAATGTACAGCGCTCTCTCCCACCTTCAATACCACGACTGAGGTGCCCTGTACCCCCCAACCGCCCCCCGGGGCCGCAGCAAAAAAAAAAAAGGCTGCCCACTGCTCCGGGTGTGTGTTCACTGCTGTGTGTGTGCACTTTGGATGGGATAAATGCAGAGCACTAATTCCGAGTATGGGTCACCATACTTGGCCACACGTCACTTTCAAATAGGGCACTATTTGAGGGAACAGCCATTTTTAGTGGTGTCCGAAACCATAGTGGACGTTCTCGAGTGCATTCATTCAATCCCACAATGCACTGCAAAAACGACTGTACAACTGGTGCACGCTCAACGGCTAGAGAATGCCCATAATGCACCGTGAGAGTCACGCGGCGAATTAATTCCCGAATCTCGCCAGAAGATGGCGCCCGCAGCTGAATAATCAATCCGTTCGTTTATAACAAAGCGCTCATCCATAGCATAATTGATTATTAATTTCCGTGACCGAGTTCAAGATAAATCCTTTAATCTTACTACTGGAGCTGCTAGTTTGCTAGTTTCATAGTTTCAAAAAACAGCAAGCACAAACTATGCAAAAGCGGCATTCCTTCCGGTGCACTCAGTGTCCGAATTCACTACTCGTTTTCAGTCGGTTTCAGTTTTCTAGTGAACTGAATTAGTGACCTAATGTAGGGAATAGTGAATGAGG
>NW_015505577.1:303136-346951 GCF_001515645.1 Sinocyclocheilus grahami
GGGCTGTCCAAACTCGGTCCTGGAGGGCCGGTGTCCTGCAGAGTTTAGCTCCAACCCTAATTAAACACACCTGAACCAGCTAATCAAGCTCTTACTAGGCATAGAAACTTCCAGTCAGATGTGTTGAGGCAAGTTGGAGCTAAACTCTGCAGGACACCGTCCCTCCAGGACCGAGTTTGGACAGCCCTGAAGTAGACCAAGAAGATGCATCGAGGCAAGATGAATGTAGAGCTGCTGGTCTCATTGGTGTCTGAACACAAAGGGCTTTATGACAAATGCTACAGCGACTACAAAAATCTCAATAAGAGGGAGTTGTTATGGAGAGGAATTGCAGAACAAATAGGATTCGATGTATTTCTGTTTTTCATTAAGCGCCATCTAATGTCAGGGAGTGAATTTGCACATTCACTTGGCTCATCGCCAGCGAAAATCGCTTGGGTATGAACACAAAAGACGCGTCGAAAAACGTCGGCGATAAGCGCGATAATCGTCCCGGTGTGTACGAGGCATGCAGTGCTGCTGTTGCTTTAAATGTATTTATGCCAGCATGATTGTGAGTGTGATTAATGCTTTTATGCAACAGTGCAATGAAGTTAAGATTGAGTGAGACATTTTAGACACAATGTTGCCAGTTACTAAGCTGCCATATGTCAGAAGAGCTTTTTTAGCCAAATATTCAGCCTTCCCCCACTTACTAGTTTGTAAGGCATAAGATATAAATCTTACATTCATAAGATTTATGAAATACATTCATAAGAATTTTTGATTCAAGCACGTACATGGTTAATTTCTTTCCTGTTGGTTGGACTATTTCAGGTCTTCACCACACCTTCCAATCCACTCGAAATTATATTCATCTTGAGCTCAGTTGGATAATTCGAGCCAAGACGTCAACAACCTGACGAGTCCATCGCACAGACCACTGATAAGTCAGCCGTCTTTACTGCTGGCTAAATGGCAGCTCTGACCTAAAGGGGTCATATGATGTTGCTAAAAAGAACATTATGTTGTGTATTTGGTGTAATGAAATTTGTTTAGGCGGTTTAAGGTTCAAAAAACACATTATTTTCCACATACTGTACATTATTGTTTCTCCTCTATGCCCTGCCTTTCTGAAATGCGTCGACTTTTACAAAGCTCATCGTTCTGAAAAGCGTCCTCTTTTGGAAAGCCAAACAAAGTAGTTTCGCTTTCACAAATGAAACTGCATCACACACGGCGGGCTAGAGTGAGCGGCGGCGAGCGGGCTTGAGAATGGCGCGGCCGGCGGGCTTGCGGCAACCACATTTGGTGACCCCAGGCTGGACTCCGCTTCGTCCACGGTGAAAGCCGATCCGGCGATCCACAGCGCGAAGTTGACGTATTTCCTCAGCGACCAGCGCGGATCAGCTCTAGGCATGACGAAGTGGATATCGTCCTCTTTTGGAAGGCCAAACAAAGTAGTTTCGCTTTCACAATGAAACACACAGCGTCTTCACGACATGGCAACAACAATACTACAGTGAGAATAAAAGTTATTTGGGCGGCGTTATGCAAATCTTCCCACATTGTGATGTAGACATGTGGGGGCGTGTTAGAACGAGCTGTTTAAGTAGGCATGGTTGACTCTTAACTTTTATAAAGAATATATCTTTGGATTTGAGACTTTAGTCTTTGCAACTTTACAGATCTTCTTTATGCACCAAGAGCTTGTAACACTCCACAGAGAAAGGAAAAATTGAAATCACATCATATGACCCCTTTAATGCATTAACCTGCTGGATAGAACTCTTCCTCTCCACCAAGTGCCAGCATGTTGCATCCTGATCAACATATCTGACTTGTGATGCAGCCTGGAATCAATAGGCTAGACTCATTTGGCCAAAGGAGAACTGGTTGAACTCGTGGAATGAAACTAACTGTTGTATAAGATAACTTGACAGTAGGTTTTTCTTTGTAAGCTGTTTTCTTATCCGCTAGACATATTTTGTATATATGAAATAAAAATAAAATCACAAGTAAATCAGATATAATTGGTTATAAATAAGCTCTCATGCCACATTAAATAGTAGAATCTGATTGCTTGCAGAGCTCCTTAGCTACTGCATTGTTCAGTTGCCTGGAAAGAGAACTTTGGAGAGATCTTCTAAATTAATGTCGAAATTTCTGATAATGCCTTCAATGCAGCCACACCACAATCTGTAAACTTTTGACAAACCTCAGTTTTTACAAAGAAATGGCTTTAAATAATTTCTTTAAATAAAGTCATTTCTAATTGTGATTTAGATTTTATGTGTCCGATAAGATCTGTCTGATAAGTTCACTTTCCAGGCAACTGTACAATACACTGGCAAAGGGAGCTCTGCAAGCAATTAGATTCCACTCTTTAATGTGGTATAAGCTCTGAATTAAACTTTATATATATATATATATATATATATATAAGTTCCATATATAAGTATGGAACTGAAACCATCAAAATCAACATATTTCCACCAATGTTACACTTTTTCTTGCTAGTTCTCCATTTCATTTAGAGGTGTTTTACTATTTGTATTGGGCTCTTTATACAGCGGGTGCAGTTGACCACTGAATGATTCTAGATGAGCGTAAGAATGGTGAATATTATGTTTTAGTCTTCCTTGAAGCATGGGTGGGGAGAAAGAAGACTTGAGAGCAAAACATAGCGCATGTGGTCAGGACTGTGAGGAGATATACTGTAGGGTAGACCGTCCTGTATGTTCAATTCCAAATTCTTACTGCGGGGTGAACCGTTTTAAAGCATCCAGCAAGACTGAAACATATCGGACTGTTCAAACAGCTTATCTAGAAGACCTATCAGGTACATAACTGAAATGCAAATGCTTGTCCAATATGGCCTTGTACAAGCAGCTGAGCTCTGTGCAGATGTCAAGGGTAATTGCTTTGACATGGGTAGTGCTGTTTCTTTATCAGATTGGAGTTTTAGTTGCCTTTACCCAAATGTGTTTCTGACCCTTTAAATTCCACACTGGATGAGATGAAAATTATAGAGGTCCATTTCTGCCTTAGAGAGAGAAAAAAGATAAATAAATAATAATAATAATAACTAAAAGGTAATTTTTACGTATTTCTTTTAATGATGATGACTCAATATTGTTATTTTTAACTAAAATAAAAAAAATATTAATATAGTTTTTGTCCATTTAAATAAAGCTGAAATAAAAAAAACATAAATATTACATGCCTAATATTGCTTAGGTTTAAGTACTAAAATGACCAAAACTCAATCTGAAATTAAAAATGAATTAAAGCAAAATAAAAATATAAAAAACAACTAATAAAATAACAAAAACAGAGACTATAACACTATATAAATAATACTAAAATAACACGGCTTCATATCTGCCAAGAGTGACTTTATATCTTGCAACTGCGATTTTGTTTCTCACATTCTGTCTTACAGTTGTAGCTTTGTTTCCTGTATCTGTGACTTTACAGTACGCACAACTGTGACTTTACAGAATATCTTGCAAGTGCAACTTTATTTCTTGTAGTTGCGACTATATCATGCAATCACAAGTTTATTTCTGATAACTGTAACTTTATATAACACAGTGTGATTATGCATCCCACAATGTGACTGCATTTCTTATTTTAAATTTGATCTCCCAAGTACTTTTTCTACTTTTTACCTTGAGGGAATGAGAGGAGCAAATTTGATCAAAGCACAACTTTAAAAAAACTTTATTTGCTCTCATCTGACTGTATTTTGCACGATAATCTTCACAGGCAATGACCCAAATTAAATTAAAAGCTATCCAATAACAAACCAAGGTTTGTTCCAAAAAATGGTTGCTTCACTCATAGATAGAGTATAAAAAAGAGATAGTAACTTCCTCTATATGCCATACTTAAGCACAAGAATCCACATGTACAGTATATGCCATTGCCATAGGATGACAATAATCCTGTGTCAATTAAAAATAAAATAAAATTAGCATAACTTAGAAAAATGAATACATATATGAATATATTACATTTTAGCCACTGACAAAATTTTTTTTTTATCTTAACCTGTAAATTATTGAAATTGTATTTCAGAAATGTATAAATCAGAATGAGAATTTTTTTTGTGCTTCTGTGTTTAGTGGTAGTGATCGTCCACACATCAAACTTTCTTTACTATGTAATTTTTCATCAGACAGTGGTAAAAAAAAAGAAGAGAAAAAATAGGCACATTGGTCAATCAACATGTATTTTTCCTCCCAGAAAAGGCTGTTGTGGATCATTTTCAACAAAATTATTGCATGTAGTACATACGAAAGTGTTCAGGTAGTCTTTTAGCAATTATGACCTAGTAACAGACCGCTGTCCAGTCTGTTAGCCACTAATGTCGGGGTTGAATGGGCACTTTGACAGTCTTAATCTCTGCTATATGGGAAGACTTCTGGATGATACAGCTGGTGGTGCCCGGCGTTGAGCTCTCCTTCCCTCGGGCCAGGTTGGTTAGGGCCATGGCGGCATGGAGCTCTTTCCAGTAGGTCTCGTTATTTCCTCCTCCGCCGCCTTTACAAGCACCTCTGTTGCCAAATGGAGAGGAAATGGTTAATGGGGAGTTTTTAGCAGTGCTTAAAAACCTTGTGATTCATTAGGCAACAGCATTCTTACCTCTCGCTTTGGCTTGTGCCACAGTCCAACGTCACTGAAAAAATACAGTTTGATGAAATGAGTTATAATCTGGATGTTCAAACCAGATTTTAGAGTAGCCACAAAAGCTACTTGGCCAAAAGCTGGCACATCATTTATGCTGCTAATGAAATATCCCTGAGCTACTCTCCCCATATTGATGGAACTGATGAGTAAACATGTTTTCACATGTGCATGTATGTACATGGGTGAGTAAGTGGGTGTTTGTCGAGCTCAGGGAGATTTAAGTCGAGCTCTGCAGGCTGTGCCTACAGCCACATTCATGCGCTCCAGCCAAAACAAATGCAATTATGCTTCCCCTGCGCTCTCGAGATGGAAAAAGCATATCTGCTCTGTGTCAGAAACAGACACGTTGTTCCACCACTCTGCAACTGATTTGCATTTTTAAAATTATTACACCTTTTCCTTTGACTAAAGACTTTTTAAATGGTAGTGACGTTGCATTAGAAACAGTTCACCCAACTTGAAAACTTTATCATCATTTACTCACCCTCATGTCGTTCCAATCCCATGCGACTTTCTTTCTTCTGTGGAATACAAAAGGAGACATTTTGTCCATGCAATCGCAGAAGATTTTAAGCTCCAAAAAGAATGCAAAAGCAGCATCATAAAAGTAGTTCATACAACTTGTGCTCTATGTTCTATGTCTTCTAAAGTCATATTTGTGAATGATTTAGTTTTATGGAGCAGATTAACTGGTTAATTCAAAAGATCTAACTCAGACGAACAATCTGTTTAGGACTCATTATTCAGAAAGCACTATTTCTCTCATGTGCTCTCAAAGCACCGAGGATGTTAAAACACATTTTGATCTGTTCTTCACATAAAGCTTCAAAAGACTCGGAATATAGGGAATGATTAGCATGGACTACTTTTATCACACTTGAATGGCTCTTTTGGGTTCTTTTTGAAGCTTGAAAGCTCCATTCCTGTGCTTTGTGACTGGAACAGAATGACCGGTGCATTCTTCAAAATTTCTCCTTTTGTGAAATATGGAAGACAGAAATATGGGTTTGGAGCAACATAAGGGTGAGCAAATGAAGACAGAATACTGTAATATTGACTAAGCAACTAAATAGCATTTAACGTTTGTAAACTAAATCATATAAGTTAATATGCTGCCTTCACAAGATGAAAGCTTTCACACTATTTGATATTACCAGCAGTGTGAAATGAATGACAGGAAACATCATGTTTGGTTAGATGAGGAAGGACAGCTCCAACAAATTGAGATCCATCCATTTACATCCATCCATTAAACATTCATGGACATTATACATTTATTTTCACAGTCGTCTTTTGGAATGGGTTTAAATATCGTCCTTTGTTTCGTAAATCTATATAAATCGTGTTAATAGTAAAGCTGCCTCTTTTTTCTGCTGAAAGCATCGAGACCAGTAACGAAAAGTCTCTCTTATGGGAGTTATGAGAGGGAAAATTGGACGACAGGCATGAGCACACAAAATGCTATTTTCAATATTCTTTGCTTAAAACATCTCCAACTCGGATTTCTTAAACAGTATCTGTGCCAAGAACTACTATAAACCATTAATACATCATTTGGCTCTGGTTTCTTTGTGCTACTGAATGTCTCTCATCTTTTTAACTTCTCTTCTATTTTCCACAGATACTTTGGATTGACTTGACCTGTAAAATACCCCCCATTAACAATAAACTGAGATCATATAAAACAAATATAGAAAAAAGATAGATAACACTGTGCTGTGTTTTCTTAACAAATGTTTGAATTTAATTTTGACTGGGGAAAAAAATCAATCTTCTCAAATTCCAAAATATTTAGGATATGTGGCAAGGTAATCTGTAACAAGCATGTGCCACATGGTGGTTTTATTCTGGAAAATTCCACAGTCTAACATTTAAAGTTGATATGAATAGTTGTTCAAGCCTGTATGAATGCAGAAATAGTGCTACGCTTACAAGACAACCATGTGCTGAATATTTTCCTTTGCGGTTTTTTGTGTACATGTAATGGAGGTCAGCGAGTAGGTGCTGTGCAGGTAAAACCTCACTCCCCTGATCTCAAGAGACGCACTAGCGACTGATGCTAGAGGCTGCAGTCTTTAGCCTCCTTGTTAGTGCGTCTGCAACCAATGCCGGAGACCCGGGTTCGAGACCCACTTGGAACAAGAACGAGGTGTGGCGGTGAGGACCCGGTGGAGAGGGGTTACATTGGTGCCGTGACCCGGATGGGAGTGAGGTTTAGAGTGTAGTGAGTGTAACGGAGGCCAGCGAGTAGGTGCTGTGCAGGTAAAACCTCACTCCCCTGATCTCAAGAGACGGGAGAGAGGGGTTACATACAGACGACAATGCTGTCAAACCAATCCTCACTCATACGGATCAACAAAAATAACTGACTATATGCTATATTATGCATGCTAGGTCAGTAGTTGGCTATGTCACTTTGTAAAGAAACACTACACAAACATGTAATATGGATTCACATGGCACTCACATTTTCACGAATTCACATTTTCGTAGTTTACGTGAAGATTATATGTATTGAATTCAAAAACTTGCACTTTGAAACCCGTTTTTAAAAGTTTGCATTTTCACATCCTCAAAATGCTGCTGTCATGTAAATGAATGGCCAAAATGCATAAAACGTTTTCAGTTTTAGTTGAAAACAGTGTTGTGTAAACGCCCCCTTAGTTGATTCAATAGCCTAAGTGGCCCAAGTGATGTCTGCTGAAAAGTTGGACAGACGAAATATCACGTTATTACATTTTAAATAAGGCTTAAAGAGACAAATAGACCACAAACCATTCATAATAAGACCAGGAACATGCATTAAGAAATAATGAGGATCAGTACTTTCAATTTGACTTTGCAACTCCAACTAAAAAGACATAAACAAGCCCAATATTGCTAATTTTCAAGCAATAAAAATGAGTCAGCATATTTTATGACCTCTTCTTTTTATTAGTATTCTTTTTATTTATTTATTTTTCTTGTCAAAACTGAACTCTCTGCCTTGTGGGGATGCCTCTGTGTGACTCATAGTGGCCAAAAGACTTGTAAATGTTCCCTCATCTCCTTTAAAATTCTATCACAAGCATCTGAGCACCATTCTCACAGCTATCAGTAGCTGAGCATATGATCCATTCTGAACTACGGAATTAAATTATTATGTGAAAATATTGACCTTTTGTTTCATGCTGTTTTTGTGGAAAACAAGTGGTTTTCCAACTACAGAAACTGTATGGTGTGTCTCGAAGTCACAGGCACGCTTCAACGAAACAATGACATTTCAGCATTAACCGATTTGTTGAAACCCACATGAAAAATCAATGAAGTAAATATTTTCAGCTAATCCAATTTTTGATTGCAATGATAGCATCACAATGGAACAATTCTACAAGCACCAAAAATTTTACAGCTGCCAACTGTTTTCCTCATTTGTAGGAAACATTCCTGACAGCCTCTCTTTTTTTACAGTGACTTTGAGTGAACAGTTTTGTTGTTACTTTATACATGTATTATGTCAAGTTAGGAGCAAGCTTAGTTGAAATACCCAAACAATTACCAAGACTCTTTACTGATGATAACTACCAAATTACTGAACTGTATTTTTTGACTCTCCCCCATTGGACACATAAGGAAATATCAGGGCAGGATTGTCACACAGCATGTCAAATGAAATAAATGAATTCATGGTGTCAAGGGCTGTCAAGCTCCAAAAAAAACCCCACTGTAGTTCTTAAATCTCTTTTGTGCAATCAGATACAGACAAACTCAGTGACATTTGGCATTGACATTTTTTTTTTTTTTTGGAGTCTGACAGCCACTGGTCATTTTTTTATTGTATGGTAAAGGACAGCTTGGACATTCTCCGTTTCTTTTTATGTACAACATAGGGCAGTCTTTAAATGAGATGTTGCTCTTTGTATTTTTCTATCAGTATTAATGTCCTTTTTCATGTTTTGCAAAAATCTAGACAGATGCATTGCAGAAAATCTTTTCTAGTTCTTCAGAACAGGCCACATCAAAAAGTAAATTTAACTAATGTTTCAAATGTTGTGAAAAATGGCAACTTTTGTAAACAGCTAAACATGTTTGACACATCCACCACTGTACTGAGCCTAATTTTTTAATTGTAAAGTTCACACTTGCCTATTTGATCTAAAAGAGAAATAATTTTAAAAACATTTAATTTCAAAAACTTGTCATAAAATAGCTGTTCTCTGTAGTAGCTCATAACTGTAGATAATATTGTTATAGATTGCATTATTAAAATGCTTATTTTCATTACAAACACCTGTGTGTTTTATGAACTCATACTTCATCATAAATAAAAAAAGAAAAGGCAGAGCATTCCTTAATTTTCCCAAAACGGGACTGTTCCAAAAAGGCACAGAGACAAAATAAACAGAGAAGTAGAACATTTAGAAATGTTGAGGTGGAATTATGTTAATGATGAATTAGACTCAACTCCTTTGGCAACACTAATGCATTTCCTTTCATGAGGCATCAGCAGGTGTTCCTATAACCTAAGAGTCCAAGAACGTTCCACTCACTAATCAAACTGTATGAAACCACAGCTTTACATTCAATTTAATTATTAATTCTAATGGGATGCACAAAATATTTCATTGTGTTTCTCCATTTATGATTTTTTTTTGTGTGTCCATCTGTTAAGTTGAGATAGTTTGATATTGATTGACAAATCTGACCATCCAGTCAAAGCAAACTACGTTGTTCAAAATCTGTGATTTTGTGGTTTTCGCAGAACATAAAAAGAAGTTTAGCCGAATGATGCACTTTTCCATACAATGAAAGAGTATGGTGATCAGGGATTGTTATGCTCCAAAAAAACCCACCATGTAAGTATTGTGAAAGTTGTCATATCTGTAGTGCATTCAAAGTCCCCATGAAGTCATAAAATAGCTTTGCCTAGAAAACAGCCCTAAGTATAGAGCATGAGATGTATCGCCCAATTTTATGGTGCATAAAAAGAGCAGAGTGAATATGTTGCCTAAAAATTTCTTTTGAAAGATATACAGGTTTGCAAAGACATGAAATTAATTTAAAAATGACAATTCAAAATTTTGGGAGAACTATCCCTTTAACCTCTTACATACTAAAATAGTTTCTTTTAATCTAATATTTTCCCAAAAAAGGCAAAAGCACTGTTTTGAAGACCTCTGATAAAATGCACAGTGGCAAGCATCAAAATGTTTTAAGCTCTCTTGACAATATCCTCTTTAAATTACATTTTTGAATCTTGAAAGGTTGTGGCAGCTCTTACCTGTACGGTAGGTGAAGTTTGCCTCAGCTTCTGATGATGGTGAGAGAAAATCATCCTCAAACTCATTGGAGCTAAATGATCCAGAGTGGTTCCTCTTCCGAGAGTCCATAACATTTTCCGTGGCCATTACATGCCGAAGGGAATCATTTAGATAGCGGTTTAGCAAGTTGTTCTTGTATTTTGGTGGAGACACATAATCATCACAAACTGAGGGGTCTGTACTTCGCCCCAATCCTTTGCCTCTGCTGTCCTGAATAACGCTCTTGTGCATGGGCCTGTTATAGTCTGATTCACTGGCCTGAATCTGTAAAGGATTCTCCCCATCTGTGGAACACCAATAGATAGAAAATCATTTTTGAAACTTTTTCACAGTTTTAGTGTTGGCACATTTAATGCATTTTGTCATTAAAGGCCAGAATACATCGGAATGTCTACAGAATATGTAAATGTCCTAAATCCGTACCGTCTGATGTCGTGTCATCACTGCTAATGCTGAGTCTCTCAGCATTGCCTTGTACATATTTGTTGTACAGTTTTATGCGTAGGGCCCAGCTCAAGTCAGGCTGTCGAACTGTGTTCTTGAGCCTACGTCTCGCATTCGCAAACCAGTTTGAGACCTGAAAAATACAAACGCATCATTGGCTTATCTTGCTTGCATTGAGATAATGTTTCAATGAACAGTTAAAAAATGATGCAATACATGGTCTATTTGTTTTCAGTCAAGCTAGCTGTTTTTCATCACTATATCACTCTTCAGAATTAGGCTGTTGTGGTAGATTTTTGTCTGCAGTTTGAAGATTTTACATATTTAGATTTTTATTTTAATATTTTATTTATTTTTATTTATATAAAATATTATATTTTTATTTATATAAATACCCACATACGAATACATACAACTTATGTTTGATTACATAATCTATTACAATGCAATATTAACTTTTTACCCGTTACACCAGTGATGCATTCATTTCATACAGTAAATTTACAGATGAAGTAGTGAGTCTGCAGAAGATATTACATGTAATACATGAATCAGAAAGGTGTTATATGCATTTTTATGCACTTGTATGTTATTCAAGCAACCCACCTGGCCTGCTTCCACTGCAGCAATGTGTCTATTAATCTAGTTACTCTGTAAATAGAATGTGTTTAGCAATGGTGACATTGGCTTTGTCAGGATTTACTTATACTTATTCATTTTTTTCAGATGATAGAATGTAATCTTGCAATTAAATAAAGATTAAATAAGTGAAAGGAAATATACGTAAATGCTTAAATCTTGAAATCTGATAGTTGATAATAGGCTGATTTGGGGGTAGTTTTTGTTATGTTTTGATATAGTTTGGTTATTGTGATGTTTTTTTCACATAAACCTGCATTCCCTGACCTGCCTTACAGGGCAATTCTTACAAAAAAAAAAAATTCCAAGGATCATGTCAAGATGTTCTGGATTTCTGCTTAAGTGATTTCTAAATGATATCAGATTTTCCATCTGTGTCACAATATTAAATACAGACTTATTTAACAAATAACACATGCACCAGTTTGCAGCGCCATACAATTATTGGACCAAAAATGTTAAACATTTCAGATCATCAATGGAAAAAGTATGTGACCCTGAAGGATAATAGAGTCCGATATTTCAATGCATTCCGACTGACCTGCTCTGCAATATCAAAACCACAATAGTGCCCCGCTCTTCACGAGAGGATTCTGTTTATGTGTAATATAACTCAATCAAAAGAGATTTCAGTACACCTCAGAAAGAGACCCATTGAAGTTCATAAGACTGGAATGGTTGCATAAGAATGTCCAGACTTGGCCCTCCATCCATCCATAATCAGGACGATAGTTTACAAATGGAAGAAATTCAACACGATAGTTTCTTCAGCTTCAGCAGACTACTAGTGTACTTGGTAATGTAAGTTTACCATCAGAAAAACGCTAAAAATGAGAGGGAACCACTAAACCATCTCCCAAGTATGGTGCCAGTTCTAAAGAATATCCCACACTGGAACAATGGTTCGTGTACAGATAAGTTAAAGGTTGAATATTTTGGCCAGTTCTACGCAGCCCTATGTTTGTACATGCCAACACCATAAACTCATCCCAGTTGTGAAAAATGATGCTGGGAATATGATATTGTGGGGGATGTTTTGATGTCTCTGGGCCTGGACAGTTTACAATCAGAAAGATTAATAAATTCCAAGTTGTACCAAGAAATTATACAGTAGAAAATCAGTACATCTGTCTGTTATCTAAAACTTGAAAGAGGATGGTTTATGCAACACAACACTGATCCAAAACACAGAAGCGAACAACAATAGGGAAGAAATTGGTATTTTTATATTAGCCAAGTCAGAGTCTTTGAAATCCGGTTAAAATTCTGTGGAACAATCTAAACAAATCCTTCAAGTAAGACACTGCAAAAATACAAATGGCCTGAAACTGATTAATACACTGTAAAAAAAAATCTGTGACATTTACGGTAAAATACCGGCAGCTGTGGTTGCCAGAACTTCACCTTAAAAAATATGGTAGCAACATTTTAGGTTTTACAGACTTGACTTAAATTCACAATAAAATACCGTATTTCATTAACTGATGTAATGTTAATAAACCAACACATTGAAGTGCTAATATCTGTTTTGAACATTTGTAATGCACTAATAACCACCAAAAACTGGTGGTGATGAGAAAGTCACATGATGAACCAAAGCTCATCATAAACAGCTTTTCTACGAGCTAAGGAGGGAAGTACTTATATATAGAAGGAGCACAGTGTCATTCACACTAACACTAAACCCCATCATGGTGACACACATGGTACTGAAATAATGCAATAAACATTAAACATTAATTTAACAACATTAGATGTAAGATTAAACCATAATGTACACAACTGATAAGAAAAAACTAAGAAGAAACATGTTATTTCAACAAAAAAACAAACTATGAAGTGTCATGTAGGGAATTCTGGGAGTGTCAATTTATGTTTTTTCACTGTAAATTATACAATGACTTTCTTTTTCACTTCCAAAAACCATATTTTTAACAGTAGTTTACTGTAAAATGACATTAAATGTAATTACATTTATTCACAGAATATGGAAACT
This sequence comes from Sinocyclocheilus grahami, assembly GCF_001515645.1. Lineage (NCBI taxonomy): Eukaryota > Metazoa > Chordata > Actinopteri > Cypriniformes > Cyprinidae > Sinocyclocheilus > Sinocyclocheilus grahami. The sequence continues at coordinate 316,190 of NW_015505577.1, forward strand.
TGCTGTTAACCAATTAACAGGTTTTTACTGTAGCATTTTTACAGTCTTTTACAGTTAAAATCACAATCATTTTTTACAGTGTACATTTGGGTCTCCAAACAAGGTGCAGATCGTGCAAATTATTATGTAACACCAATATGGCCATTCCTGCAAGATAATGAACGTTTATGCACTTTAATGCCACTGACTGTTGAAACCCAGATTTGACTTTTTTAAACATTTTAGGATGACCCATCATAATACCAGAATTGTTTATCATAAAAAAATTAAGCACAAATATCCTTCAAATAAACATGAACTGCATAAATCTAACAATGTGCACAATTATTAGAAGGACATAAGCTTGACAGGACATTGACAGCATTGTTTTATATCAGAACAGACCTGTTACCCATTTTTGGGTTGTGACACACCAGTGGCTTAAATGCCATTTTACAATGCTGTGTATGTTGTTTGTTAAAAATATTTTAACAGAACTAATAAGATCAGATTTTTTTCACATATGTACTTCTAAGTGCTGTTTTTATTTCATAATATATATGTGCCAAATCCACCCCAGTACTCCCTTAAAACCACCCCATCCTGAACTGATTAAATTATCAGGCTCCTTCAGTGTCAGTGTTTGTTCTGACCTCACCTGAACAAGGGTCATGTGGGAGCCCAGAGCCAGCAGTATCTTCTCAGTCTTGGTGGGGTAAGGGTTGTCCCTGTGCTTATAGAGCCATTGCTTCAGTGGTCGAGCCATATCCTGCAGGGCTTGACGTTTGTGCCGCACCTTCCCTCCACTGATCAAGTAAAACAACACAGAGAGGCAAAATTGTAATTTTATATTCCAGATTTGCAGATGTCAATGTCTGTTGCATACAACTAATTATAAATTAAAGCATAATTGTTAATTGTAATGGAATATATGTCATTAGTCATCTTTACTGCAAGATGCTATCGCCTAACAGATCTATTTTCCCCTCTAGCTGTTACTTTGCTGTTTTATAAGGATTCTTTGTAATCCTTTGTGCAAAACTAGCTGACAAATAAGACTTTTAATGGCAGATACAATTGCTTTTTCATGGCTTTAGTTCTGACAAACTATCAACAAAGCATCCACTCACCACACTATATAAAAACAAATTATTGTATTGTCAGTGCATAATCAAAACATTTTACATGAGTGGTAATAGAGGCCACTGATACTGTAAACAAAGTGCAGACCACTGCAGCTCAAATTAATAAACCAGTTGAAAGAAAATTATTGATGTCCAATTAGAAGATGTGGCTATCCAGCACCAAGACAATCAGCAGATGTCACTGTAGACCAAGTATGTGAAACATCCCTGCTGTATCTTTACCTTACACATATGATGTACCGACTGGTCAAAATATATAACCCAATTAATTTACTTGTACTGTACGGGTTTGAGGTTCACGTCGCTGTCATTTCCCCATGACAGCATCCTTTAATTAAGAGTAAGACATATCTCACATACAGTAATGTATAGTAGTCTATACTGCTTTCCTATAAATTAAAGGAGAAACAACCATGTACATTCAAACCACCACTTTACTGCCAATATTCAATAATCTTCATCATTCTGCTTCTCATTTTTAGCCAGCTGAATAAAACAGGTTTGTTACACTACATTTACAACAGAGAGGTAACCCTGTTGAAAAAAACAGCATAAGCTGGTTAGGGATGTTTTGAAGCATGGCAGCTGGTTTGAGCTGGCCCTTAGTTGGTCATGAGCTGGTTTAAGCTGGTTCTGAGCAGGAATTAGTTGCTTAGGACCAGCACATGACCTAAGGACCAATTTAGGACCAGCTTAAACCAGCTCAAATCAGCTGCCATGCTTCAAAACAAACCAAACCAGCATTTGCTGCTTTTTTCAACAGGGAACAGTGACATTTTTTTTTATACTTCCGATATGAAAAGTATAAATCAACACTGTTCCCGAATATTTACTTAAACATATGGGGAGGTAGAATAGGAAAAAAGGCTGCCTCCATTGAAAGTAGCTACGCTACATAACTACCAGTGAATCACATTCAGTCACATTAAGATCATTTCATGCACGGTCATTTTGTCTGTCTCTTATACATACCCATTTCTCCTGTGTTTGAGAGCTTCAGTGCCACCTATCACTTTGTGGCTTGTCAGTAAATCTGAATGTTGTCCATCAATCACCTCTAAATAGCTTCTGCTGGTTCTCTCCACATTCTGTCCGCTCTCTTCAAAGCGCAGCTGATCAAACTTACTGAAGACTGCCGGGTTCATCGCAGCTTTCATTAACTGCCATGTGCCAAATGACAATGTAGCTCCAAAGTCTGTCCAGGAAATGTCCTTATACTTTAATAATGCCCCTGTGAACGAATGGGTTATTTGAAATGGTTATCCTTTTAATTCAACATAATTCACCGATTATACATTATACAATGTATTCAATAAATAAATAAATAAGACCAATGGGAAAAGTATTTAAATAGTATTTAAATACTAAGTTAAAAAAAGAAAGCTTAAATAGTCTACTTAAATACCATCTAACAACATTACAATCGCAACTATAGCAAATTGCCTAAAAATGTAAAAGTACTTACAAAATTATCCTGTCAGTTGCTAAACTACAGCGACTATAATTTCAGTGTCTTCCATCCCCTCTGCTCATATTCAACAGCACTGCTCTCAGCAACTGCGGCTCTCCACTGTATCAACCAACACTAGAGGGTTTCGCACCCTGGAACATGAATACAGTGTGAATCTCGTCGTTCCCAATGAGTCTGGCGGGCTCGTGTCCATTCAGCTACTGTGCGTCTGGCTGCAAGTGGGACTGGATCATCTCCAGTGGAGTTCTCGAATGTAGCCTGCTTTCACGGATAACATTTTATAGGTGCGTTGAGGCTTAGCTCAGCACCGGTAATCAACTAGGACTGTCGGGCTTAAAGCAGAGAAGCAAAAACAGGCACTTTTAATCTATTGTTTAATGCTGTTTGTTAGAAAATACAGTGAAAAGACTTTATGAAGAATTTATGTGGTGTCCTTTACTAAAACAACAGCAAAAACAAGTTCAAGAAAACATAAATTCATGAACCTATCTTAACAGATCCCATAGTGTAAAAATACACTACATAGTAGTGATAATACATAGTGGCATAATGTGCAGCTATTTATTTATTTACTCACTCACTCACTCACTCACTCACTCACAGGAAAGACAGGACACGAACATGGAAATATCTGACGAGAATATATTAATCATAAACAATTATTCCAGGGAGCTAAATCTTACAAAATATAACATTTTAATTGGAAGATTTACAAACAAACAAAAAAAAATGTGTGTGTGTGTGTATAACTCACACACACTATTCTTTATTGTTCTATATAAAACTTGCTGAAAACTGAAGTAGTACGTAGCAATTATGATGATTTGCAGCTAGATTTGATACATTTAACACATTAGCCTTTAGTGGCACCTCAAACTGAACTCAGAATAAAAACATTTTTATGGCAAAATATATATTTTGAAATTACATATAATTATGGTTATGGAGAAATCTTTTTTTCCCACTCAGACCTGACCATATAAGGGTGTTTTAGTTCAAGCTTTTGTAATCACAAAGAGCATCCCCATATGACACCTTAAAGCAGACAGTACTTTCCTCTTCAGTAGCCCAGGCACATAACACAGCAACACACATCATAAACTCCTTTCCCTCAGAGATAGCCTCGCTACCACATTTGTTGATACTAGCTACACGCAGCCACATTTTTCTCCTAGGAAAACAAAACGAAGGGACACGTTAAGGTCGAGTTGTTTACTTAAGTTGCACAATGCTGCAAATGTACAAAACTTTCCACATAAAAGACAGGTTAATTCCCACTTGTTTTTTCTGCTCTTTTTCACATAAAGGAAGTATGCTTACACTCAGCTTATTTCCAAGAAAATGTACTTTTATATGTGCACTTCCTTTTGCTTTCTTTTGCTCTAATAACTGTATTTGTTGACTTAATACTATAAGTAATGTTGTGTAATGTAATGAGAATATGTCGTTATGAAGCTGTAAATTCATTGCAAAAACAGCTGCAGTTTCTTCACAGGCCCCAATGAAAAAGTACTGGGCAACTTGAGATTACTGCAACATAGTACCAATTAGAGAAAATCAGAAACCACAAACAGCACAACCACAAATGCTCTGCAACACACAATACAATGAGCACGGCCCAGAGAGATGTACGGTACGTCTGTAAATGACAAAATGGGTTCTGTATTCCCATGGAATGATCTGAATAGAAACAGTGTCAGCGAATGTATCACTTGTACCACAAGCCTTTTGAGTCATTCAGTTAACAGTCTCAGCGCCCTCTTGATCTGTTGTGTTGATTCTAAGACTTTGGTCACAGATACAGCATTGCATGTGCTGGAAAAAAACACGACGACTGCGGTACATGGCGCTGCCCCATGAAATGTGTGCATAGTTGCTGTTACAGGCCCGAGTTTATAATCCTAGAAGGAAAAAACATTGAAAGTGGCGAGAAAAAACAGCTACTCTTCCAGTTTGGTCTGTTATATCTAGCAGTTGTTTTATTAATTGCAACTAATGCTGTTTGATGGGCTCGCTATTATAATGCACTCGTTTTTCTCATCGGTATAACTGAAACAGTTGGCTGATGGGACATTCTGTTCCCATGTGATTTGTGTTTGGGTCTTTTATAGCTGCTCGATTTATTTGGCTAGATGTTGCTTTAGCAATCACATTTATTTCTTTGATTGGGCAGCTGTTGTTCTAAGGCGGCAACTCTGGACCCGTAAGGTCACAGTATCCACGTGCAGTGGCTCTCGGCCAGAGCTGGCTATCACTGATGGTCTGAAGAGCTTTACTGCAGTGTTACTCTGTCTCAGACTCTATAACCAACTCCACATGTCTTATCTAAATAAGCACTACGCCAAGACAGATCACATTTCCTTCTGCTGCTAGCCAGACGTACGGATTACCTTGTCACTGGCTTCGACATAAAAATTGGAATTAAATTGGTACTGGCACATGAAGCTGGGGTACCAGTCATGTTAATGATATACGGTACTTCTGTGTATTAAGGGATTCTTCACCCCTTTTACCATATAGTTATTGCACATTACTTTTTGTTGTACAAGATGGTCTCATCTGGGTACATTTACTGCACATGAAATTGTTAAGTAATTGATATGCCTACAATATTAGACCTTTGCCATTCCACTAATATAATCCTTTGAAGAATTCCCCCCTCGACTTGTGCCAAATGAAATGTTAATTCATACCACAATCATAGGGTGAGCACAGTTAGTCAGACAAAACGCAGCCCGAATGCCAAGGTGCAGTCATGGCAATGGCTGGAAAAACTGAACAGAAGGCAGAATGTGGAACGTACTGTAAGATCTTATTAGTAACAGGATCATTTTTGGTGGGTGAAGAGACTGTAGACATTGGACACTATTAAGTATAAAGCAGTGGATTTTTACAGTCAATATGAAATCATAACTGACCCTTAACCCTGCACGTTATTCTAAAAGAGAACATTTACTGTCTTCATAATCTTTCTGCAAAATGTAAAAATTTCTCTGCCTCTAAAATGACTTTCAGCTGAAGTCACCTATGCCATATGGATTATTCGTTAATGTTAACTGTGATATAAATGATCCAATGCTAAATTTAGCCACCAAATTAAAGCCTAAGAAAGTCAGGTAAGTTTGGGTTTTACAGATGTACTTTGTGATTTTAAACATGTTCAAGTAAAAAATGTCTGGATTGTTCTCACACAATCTCTGTAAAAATGACAGTTGCCGTTATACAGCCATGCAATGTAGTCCTGTTAAGGCAGGTTTCACAAACGCAAAACCCTAGGGGTTCATCAGTTGATGAAAACCTGATAACTAAATATATTGAATGGAAAGATAAAAAAATTTAACTGCGTGATAATGATGTGTGATTATCAGTCAAACGCTGTGGTTCAGTTAAATAACTGTATTGTTGATGCAATGCTTGTTTCAGTGAAATGCAGCACTATGTTCAGCACACATGCAAGCAGCTTATGATCCGGTGTTTTCATTATCTCAGAGTGCATTTGGGAATGCAGCGTGAGCTTTACTTTCTTTTCACATTCATATAATTCCCAACATTTCAGCATTTCTCCAGTAGTTTGCCAAAATAAAATCTCAAGAGTTTGAATGTTTGAAAGTGAAGAATTTAAGGCATAAATATTAGTGTTGTAACTTGTAGTGAAAAATACTAATTTTATCATATCATTTTTTTTTATTTTACAGTACAATTTACAATAGTCTTCATTTGTATATTTTGAGTTAAAACATGGGTTTCTTCGCATAAGCGGAGGGTAAACCAACTCCAGGGTAAAGTGAAACACAGTACCGCTGCTCCCTATATGCGCAGTTTGCGTAGGGCACCAACTCCCAGGGGGGCACCATTCCAGTTGCTCAAAAAAACAACAACAACAACTTTCGTTCTATATTAATATTAACATATACATATACATAAATAAAAATCTAAACATTAACATTTGTGTGTGTTTTGCTCCCCATGTGCCCTCCTTTCCCATATTTGGTTAGTTTCCTGTTCCTGTCCTGATTATGTTGATTTAATTCCAGATGTTCCTCGTTTATTTCCATTGATCCCAGGTGTGTCTCGTCATCGCCTTGTCTTGTCATGTGTTTAAATAGTGTTCCCTGTTTTTAGAGCAGCGTCTGGTATTGTTCATGTCTACATGTGCTACGTGAGTTTTCCGTGTTTCCTTGATATATTCAAATTCTCTAGATTGATGTACTCCTCGTCTCCCTCCGTTCCTTGCTCTGCACTCCACTCAGTAGTGCAACTGTGACAGAATATCGGACCCGAAACAAAAAGCCAGCGGCGCCTATTCTCCCCGTGGTTCTTTTCCGTTTTTTTTTAAAGTCTTTTTGTTTTTCCTGTTTCAGGACTTTTGTTTTTCCATGACGCCACCATTAACTCGCTGTTCTGGCACGGGGCCAATTACCATCGCTCCGTGGACCTCCCAGACACCAAGGGACTAAGACTGTCTCAAACCCAGCCGGCCGCTGCTCAGTTTCCCCGTAACCCAAGGAGGAGGATGAAGATACTGTTCTCTGCCTTCATCCTAGCCCCAGAGCTCGCTCCAGTGTCGGCTCCAGCCCCTGAGTTCGCTCCAGAGCCAGCTCCTCAAAAGCGCCTTGCTGTGCCAGCTCCTCATATGTGCTTCCCAAGGGAGGGCTCCGGATCCCCCGTTGAGCCCAGGGAGGGTTGCGGATCCCCAGTTAAACCCAGGGAGGGCTGCAGTCCCCTGTTATAGACCACGGAGTGCCTCGGAGCCTGTAAGCGTCCTCACGTATTTTTTCGGGGGGTGGTAGGGCTCCAGCTGTAGAGACTGGGGCGGGAGCCGGGGCTGCGCCTCGGAGGCTGCATTGCCATGGCCTCCTGAACTACCTGCTCCATCGTGGCCTCCTGGGCTGCCAGATCCGCCATGGCTCCCCGAGTCCCCTGATCCGCCATGGCCTCCAAGTCTGCCTGCTCCGCCATGGCGCCCCGAAATGCCTGCTCCGCCATGGCGCCCCGAACTGCCAGATCCGCCATGGGTCCCGGAACGGGCGCTGCCCTGGAGGCCTTCCGTCCACTAACCCTGTTCCTAGAGGGGTTCCTATGTTCACGTCTAAGATTCAATCAATAAAATCAATCCTAACCTTACAGAAGTAGAATGCCATTTCATGATGACTTTAAGACAAAGAGAAGTCAGAAGTTAGATTAGCTCCTTGAGCTGAATACACATTTTGTTGGCTGGTAAAATATTCTGAACTAAAAGCTGTAATACCACTTTATTTAAACCAGACTGTAAACAATGCATTGTTTTTTGCAGGCCGCCTGATGTAGCCTAATTTAATTTCAATATGCGTCCAGCCACCTTAACACTGTCTGCTCATAATTCTTTAAACATTCTCTAATCAACATATCTCTGTGTCTAACAAAATGTTAAATCCCAGTAGAGTCTATTTGCATCATGTGTTTTTCTTTGCTAATAAATCTTCCAAGGTGGAATTATATCCACAGAGTACAGTAAATTGAGTATGATGACATACCAATGTTAGCGACTTCTCACTTGCTGTTTTGCCCATTAGCTAGATGGGGAATGGTCCAATAAAGAGATGCACCAGGTAGTTTAATATTCTACAAGTCGATGAAAACTCTTTTTTGGTAATGTGATTTCTTTACATGTAGGGGGAGAGTATCGTGTTTTTTTCCCCTGAAATCTATGGTTTTATAGCATTATGCAGTTATCATTTAATGCACTCAAGGTGCTGCTAAATAGTGCATAACTGTGGATCTTCAAGATTCATAAGGCATCGAGGTGATAAATTTAGGGAACTAGTTATATGCGAAGCTCCACGAGGTGCATCCTCTTGCACAGAAGTTATGTTGAAAAATTTTATTTTAACTCATTTGAGAGCACCTAAAATGTATTGAGGGCAAGGGCAATAACTGGGACAGGTATAATTGTGTCTGCTCTTCTGCAGGTGGCTCTCTTTAAGGGCTCTCTTTAACCCTTACAGGTTTTGAACACTGTGCTTAGAAAAGGACTCTAACTTACATTTAAATGACAGCACACAAGAGCTACAGAGCAATAGCTCTTATTAAAACATAAATAAAAATTATCTTATTAAAACATAATACAATATATACAGTAGGATCACAACTCCTTTTTTGTCCAAATCTATTATTTTAATCAAAAATCCATTAGAAATGTAATGACTACTCAACCTGTGCTGATGGTTTTCCATTTTATTGTCTGTTTTGATGTTTTTTAGGTGTATAAAGTCAGCAGTTTTGTTAAAGTACTATAAATAAATGAAAAACTTTTGTCATGTGTCATGCAAGAGAGAGAAAAAAAATGATATCATAGAGATTACTTTCACAGACCCTCATGACTGTTTCTTAAATTATCAGACCTTTCTATGAAAAGTCCCGGTTTGTTCAGGTTGTAAAATTTCATACAGTGCAACTCCTCAAACAATGTAATGATATTTATGAATATAATAATTCATGATGTACATTGAAGAATATATTTAAAATATTCTTAAAATTGATATTTAAGATGTGTATTTATTTAAGGTTAAGTTACTTGAGGGATACTCCACATGACATAAATGTAAACTTTTGTAAAAAAGGTATGTTAAAAAAAATTCTGACTGATTTCTGAAACAAGAGGGAGGAGATGAGAATGCATGTTTTGATTGCATTTATTGTAGTACAAATGTTGCATATCAAGTTTCGCAAAGCAGTGGAAGCTGCACACCTATTCAGTCTGCTTCTATCAACCGATTACACCTCCAATTCTTCAGCCTTCTTTAATAAAAATAAGCCTGGCTGAGGAGCTAATGCCCAGCATGCCTTTCTCTTGATGAATTGCTTTGTGAATGTGTTGGTCTATGTCACGTACACTCCCAAAAGTCCCTGGGTGTTTGAACACTGTAGTTACTATATCATATAATTATGACTTTGCCATTAATCACATTTTCGTACTAATGCATCTTTAACCCAACAAATAGCTCCCATATGTTCATCCGAACCCAGTCCTCTGGTCCAAATTCTGTGTGCCTGCCACATGATTTTCCAAAGAGTTGTGAGTGTACAATGCGCCGCATGGTTTCTTCATCTCATAGGCTACATCTTGTTTCACATCCCTAATGAGTTGGGTCATGTTTGCTAGTTAAGCAGTCATTGATAATTCAGTACGAATGTGCTCTTTCGAGAGCCATGCAGATGTGTCAAGACTTTCCTCTGTTTCTGGGCTTTTCAAAGGTACCGCATTGCTTTTGCAAGCAAAGCTTCATATGTCTCTGTTACGAGGGTCTGCAATCTACACTGACAGCCACAGACTCGCTACCCCCGTTCCAGCTTTTTTCTTGGACAATTTTATGTTTTTCTGCTCGCTCTTAACTCTATGTCTCAGCTTCAAGACGAAATCCCCTTGTAGCACAGTAACCTCTTCTTACTTAGCATCATGCTGGTTTCCGTAGACAAGCAATGGGCAATTTTATGTCTTTCACAATCAATTGACTATATGATCCAGAGGAGAAGTGAGCCTCCAAAAACTTTTGTTATTTCACATTTCTCATTAAACTCATCATGGGTCAGTGTTGAACATGAAGCTTTGCTAATGACATGGAGGAAACTGCACCTGCAATTACGGCTCTCATTATTGTAATCATCTTTATTTATGACTCCCTGTTGAGAGTATGGTTGAGCCCAAATGGAGCATAATGAGGTGTTGGGATGATAATAAGTTCGTTGTGAAGATGATGAGGATGATGACGGCATAATTCTCCAATGCTATAGTGACTTGTGGTGCCGAACTGCTTTTGGCCCATGTGTGAGGCAGCTGGCCCCTCATTGCATGGTAGAGGGCCATGTGGTGAACATCATCTAAAAAATGGTAACTGAAGGGTGTATTAACAGTCTTTTTTTCTGTTGGTTAAATTACTGACATATTAGTGAGATATTAGAGCTTATTCAGTTATATTAATAAACCTACAGAATATTTAACCCATTAATACCCATATTCCCCAAAATACTTTTTAGAATGCTGCATATTTTTCAAACAACATTAGACTTTATATATTAACTTCCATAGAAAGATTTTACAAAGAGTAAAAAGTCTGGAAAGCCTTTAGCAACTTTAATTGCCCAATGGCCTAAATGGGTTAATTATCATCTTAATTTTTTCAGGTTTTGAAAGACTTAAGAACACTCCCGATATTCTAAAATGAACCAAGACAAACTACCCAACGCATAATCTTCCAAAAAGGCCATCCAAAAAGAAAGACCATACACACAAATTAGGATATTTTGCAATGGCAAATGAATCTCCCATCACTGTGGAATAACAAAATTTGGCAGCATGTGTAGGAATCTTGTAAGTTATTTTTCTAGTTGAAAGGGACTTGCAATCCAACATATTCTTCCAGAATGCCACTCTTCTGGCTTTAGTTATATAATGGCCAAGTCTGATCAGCTTTCATATACTGTATTTAACAGACTTTTAACTCTGAGTTTATAAATGGCCAATAACATGATTAAATAGAGAAATTATGTTTGACTTTTTGCTCAAACTGATATTCTCTGATATAACCAATTCTTAACCGTAGCTACACCTATAAATAGTTTGAGACAGATGGTGAAAAATCCTTGATATGCTGTGCCATGAGACACATGAAAGCATTCATAAAGAAGATGTACAAGGTAAGACGAGACGCAGATACATACACCTCCATGTAAGTTTTCATTGGACAGATGACTTTGCCTCTCAGTCAGAACACTGGAACATGCATGGCTGAGCCTCTGATGCATGAATTAAAGCCATAACATTTCGTTAACAGGGCAGATTGAATTAATACCCATCCGAGGACCACTCCAGATGGCTGCTGCCTCTCTCCCAGCCTCTCATTGTGGAGGAAAATAAACATCCGTAAATCACCACTATGGGAGTTCCTACAATCAGCGGCGCTGAAGTCATGGTCCCATGGTCACACCTTCTCAGAGAACCTGCTAATTTTGTGTGGAATACTGTGTGCTGTAAAAAGTAATCGTCTGACACAACATAACGTAGCTGTTTGAGACGGATGTCTCACGTTCTTTTCTGAACTGATGTTTTTGGCAAAAAAATCTTTGATTCTGCCAAGGCCACAAAGTAGCAACACCTCTGCTCGCATACCTGCTTACAATGTCTATTTGTATCTTCATGAACTATTACAGGCATGTTCTGACACTCCAGAGAGGAAGTGCCCTGCTTTTGGAGTCTTGTATCACTTGGCCACTGTATTACAACAGCCACATAAAGGAGTGTTTTTATTGGAAAATAGGTGCTACTCAAAGCTTTTTTATGCTAAACTGAATCCATATGAATTGTTGACCTTAAGTAGAGGCTGGTTACAATTGCAGTACATTGAGCTCTTTGTGGATATTTTACAAAAAACATTCATTACATTCATATTTCTACTCATGGGAGTGTTTTGGTTGCACGCACAATGGGAAAAAGATTTTCTCGTTGATTTCATTTTCAAGACATTAAACTTGCTCATATAGAATTTTGCCCCAAAAATTCATATATGGAAATTAATGAAGAATGAATAACTTTTTTTTTTTTTTTGCATGTTTTGAGGAAATAGCATTGTTGTAATCCCAGAACCAACCTGAATGGCCAAGTGAATGATTTGGTTAGAGGTAAACAGGAGGTTTCTTTGGCTCTTTATGTGCTCTCTGGTCATAGTCCATTAAACCCACACGCCCTCAGTTCTGCTCAAATGCTAGCCTATCCAAAGGTTCTACACTAAAAAGAAGTGATCGGAGATTGCTGTAAATCACATCCTATGGAAAAACAAGAGCTTTGGTTTTCATATATTGGAGTAAAAGGAGTTTCAGTATTGTATTATGAAATAACAGGAGGGTCAATAGGTAAGTCTAACCCTTCGTCTGAATATGTGTACATATTCCCTGCCATACAGTATGCAAGAAGCATTATATACTGTATAATGAGTGCGATGTCTGTGCAGTAGGGGAACAATATCCAGATGACCTACTGCATTTGATGGAAAGGGTAAAACCAGTGGATATTCCATAAGGGCACAAAAGCTGAGGAGACTTCAAATTTTAAAGATGAGAAAAAATGGTGGACAACCTTAAGCTTCTGCTAGGTATGAAGTTTCTCATTGTAACTACTTACGCAAATTATACTTTGTGTTGTGGCCTTTTGGTCAGTGTAAGTTCTACAGTACCCAGATCATGATTTGGATACAGCTTTGGTGTTTTGAAGCAGATCCAGCCTCCACTGTCTTCTGAATTGTCTGGAAATGTGAGTAATTACATAAAGTGAAGATCAAAAGTGCATTTCAATGTTTTTCACCAGTCTGGAGTTTTGTTAAAGGCAAAGCTTTGTCTCTGGAAAATTTTACTTTGATTGAATGAGAGCTGTCAGTTAGACAGACAGCCTTCCCAGTGGGAACATGTACTCTTGCTGGTTTCAGGGTCGCGTGCTCACGAAGGTGGAGCCCAACAAAACAACCACAAGCTCTTTCATTTACTAGCAGGGGGCAAAATACCAAAATGGGCATTTGTGTTTTTAAATGAATGACACAATGAATCACACAGGATGGTGGTTTGACGGTTATGGTTGTGACCCAAGCACAGTTTGTCAGAGTTTGGTGATTCAAGTTTAAGTGAAGTTCTCATAAAATTGAAATATTTGTGGCATATTTCCATCCCAAGGATATTTAGTTCTAAGAGGTGGTCTGTTTTATCCATCTTGATCCATATTGATCATAGAATTGCTTACCATGATGGTGAAGTCAGATATAACCAGTGTATGGTGGTTCATTAACTAATCAATCTCATGTGCTCCAGTCAGCTGTAAGAATGGCCCATTCTGCCTGAATCTGTTATGATTGGCTTTCAATATGTTTTGAAACCCTCTGCTTCTCCAGTGTGTGTCTTGTATTCCTCAAGTCTCCATAAATAATGCTTAATTGAAACTGTCCAGCTGTCAGAATGATTACACGCTTTAGTTCGCCATTTGGCGGCAAGAGACAGAAGTCTATGCGTGCTTGGTTAAACAGTACAAGTTTGTGGGGAATTCTTCACTTTCCTAGCCAACATAATCATGCCACTTGAAAAAAAGGGTGAGCAGCTTACTGAATACCTAGATGTACACCTGTGTAGTGCACTAGAGCGATGCTCTTATCAGCCTCGATAAACAAATATTGAAACATTTCTAAGGTCAGGGAAGAGTGGTGGTTTTTAACTAATCCATACTTGGAAAGAGAGAACAGGCTGCTAAAAGACTACTAGCTCTAGCATGCAAAATCGCAAAGCCCTTTTTGCATTGAGTCAACACAGATGTGGTACAGTGGGACAACTTTATGAAAGACTAAATAAAAAATTTTACTGGTACAAAAGTGGCCTGTTTCTGGAGCCTTTTTTGGGGAATTGGATCTGTGGACTGTTGAACTAAACAATTCTGCTTTCTATTATTTTATGGATTTATTGGTACTATAAAAACATTTAAAAACTACTGTAATTGTTTTAATAACATAAAAACATTCAAATTGTGGGTTTTATCACATAATACAAGAACTCGCTGAACTTAAAATATTTAATTTCAATTTCAAATTTTCTTGAGAATACAAAAAAAAAAAAAGATTTAAAACAAGGCAAAATAAGCATTAAAATAAGCATGAAACATCAAAAAAATCAAGATTGACCAAGATTTACATGAAACAGTCTTCATAAAACAAGGTTTTGGTAACTGTGCCTCTTATGGCGCTTTTCCACTGCGTGGTACGACTCAGTACAGTACGGCACGGTTCGGCTCGGCATGGTTTGCGTTTCCACTGCAGTTCAGTACCGCTTTAGAGTGGACGGGATTATTCACATGTCGTTATAGTTGCACTGCCTCTACTACCACGACTCCTAAAAAAATGCAATAGACAACAAAACTTTTTGGTTGTTAAAAAACGTGCGCTCGTTCAAAACAGTTGCGTTCGATCCTTCGCTGGCTGTGCTGATTTAAATTTTGTGTTTGTGTCGCAAGTTCAGTGACGCATGTAGTGATGATTCTCTCCGGCCAATCCGTGATCAGCAGAGTTTACACGTCACGTTTTGGTAATGGTACGGTTCACTTGGAACCCCAACCGAGGTGGTACTAAAAAAAAGTACCAGGTACTGTACCCAGTGGAAAACCCCCCAAAAGTGAACCATACCGAGCCGTACCGTGCCGTACCATGCAGTGGAAAAGCGCCATAAGTATCTGAAGTTTGGCAGGAAGGTGCACAACCTCTGTCCAGAGAAAGGTGTTGGCCCTCTGGAGACTCAAAAAAAAAATCAATCAATCAATCTTGATAAGGAAGCCTAATTTAAAAAGTGTGATTTGTAGAAAATGTGTAGTTTAAAAAAAACAACAACAACTATATTTACTTTTCGAGTAAATCACCAACACCTGAGAAGGCCATGGGGCCCTTCAAATATTTGTGGGCGGCAATGGGGGGCCTTGGGGTCAAAAAAGTTGAGAATAATAATGGTGTAGTAGTATATTGTTTTGAATACTGTTGCAGAGACAATTCATTCAAAAAACATTCTGTCATCATTTACTCAACCTTGTGTCATTTTAAACCAGTAGTGGAATACAAACATTTTAACAACAAAAAGTATATTAACCCTTTCATGCATGGTGTCCACATTTGTGGACAGTTAATTTAACTCAATTTAGGGTTCATTTATGATGGTAATTTTCTCCAAACCACTTGAGGGCAGTGTCAGTAGATTGACAGCAATATTGTATTAATGGCTACTATCTTGCATTCCAAATATTCATTGCTTGATGACATCATTAATCCAAGATGGCTGACAGCGATAGCCATGTGCTAAATGCCCCAGGCATATCTGTGAAAAACTTTTATACAAGGTCAATTGCATAAAAAAAATTTAGTATGTACAGTAATGTATGATGAGTAAAATGTAGTTTTTATTCACCAAAAACCAACTGTCCACGTATGTGGACGTCATGCAACAGTGGAGTCAGATTGCATCAAGTCTGATTTCTGTAACCTGCTAGTATATCTATTCTATTTTTTCATGAATTTCATTTATGAATTGTCTTATATTGTAATAAAACAGACATTTAACAAATATATCAACATAAATAACCATTTGAAATTACATATTACAGCATTAAATGGCAACTTTACACATACATATGGAGACAAATTTGCATTTTGCCTTCCAAACAGGGCCAGCATAGGTCAAGGAGTCAGTGCAGAATAATAGAGAATATCCCAGAGGACAGTGGAAGTGACAGTGACAGCATAAGTTGTTACAATCAGCAGTGAATGTTTTCCATGATCTGCCCATATTGCTAATAGGTTTCAGCATATATACAGTGGGTACGGAAAGTATTCAGACCCCCTTAAATTTTTCACTCTTTGTTATATTGCAGCCATTTGCTAAAATCATTTAAGTTAATTTTTTTTCCTCATTAATGTACACACAGCACCCCATATTGACAGAAAAACAGAATTGTTGACATTTTTGCAGATTTATTAAAAAAGAAAAACTGAAATATCACATGGTCCTAAGTATTCAGACCCTTTGCTCAGTATTTAGTAGAAGCACCCTTTTGATCGAATACAGCCATGAGTCTTTTTGGGAAAGAGGCAACAAGTTTTTCACACCTGGATTTGGGAATCCTCTGCCATTCCTCCTTGCAGAGCCTCTCCAGTTCTGTCAGGTTGGATAGTAAACGTTGGTGGACAGCCATTTTTAGGTCTCTCCAGAGATGCTCAATTGGGTTTAAGTCAGGGCTCTGGCTGGGCCATTCAAGAACAGTCACAGAGTTGTTGTGAAGCCACTCCTTCGTTATTTTAGCTGTGTGCTTAAGGTCATTGTCTTGTTGGAAGGTAAACCTTCGGCCCAGTCTGAGGTCCTGAGCACTCTGGAGAAAGTTTTCGTCCAGGATATCCCTGTACTTGGCCGCATTCATCTTTCCCTCAATTGCAACCAGTCGTCCTGTCCCTGCAGCTGAAAAACACCCCCACAGCATGATGCTGCCACCACCATGCTTCACTGTTGGGACTGTATTGGACAGGTGATGAGCAGTGCCTGGTTTTCTCCACACATACCGCTTAGAATTAAGGCCAAAAAGTTCTATCTGGGTCTCATCAGACCAGAGAATCTTATTCAGGTGTTTTTTAGCAAACTCCATGCAGGCTTTCATGTGTCTTGCACTGAGGAGAGACTTCCGTCGGGCCACTCTGCCATAAAGCCCCGACTGGTGGAGGGCTGCAGTGATGGTTGACTTTCTACAACTTTCTCCCATCTCCCAACTGCATCTCTGGAGCTCAGCCACAGTGATCTTTGGGTTCTTCTTTACCTCTCTCACCAAGGCTCTTCCCCCCCGATAGCTCAGTTTGGCCGGACAGCCAGCTCTAGGAAGGGTTCTGGTCATCCCAAACGTCTTCCATTTAAGGAATGGAGGCCACTGTGCTCTTCGGAACCTTAAGTGCAGCAGACAGAAGTCTATGCGTGCTTGGTTAAACAGTACAAGTTTGTGGGGAATTCTTCACTTTCCTAGCCAACATAATCATGCCACTTGAAAAAAAGGGTGAGCAGCTTACTGAATACCTAGATGTACACCTGTGTAGTGCACTAGAGCGATGCTCTTATCAGCCTCGATAAACAAATATTGAAACATTTCTAAGGTCAGGGAAGAGTGGTGGTTTTTAACTAATCCATACTTGGAAAGAGAGAACAGGCTGCTAAAAGACTACTAGCTCTAGCATGCAAAATCGCAAAGCCCTTTTTGCATTGAGTCAACACAGATGTGGTACAGTGGGACAACTTTATGAAAGACTAAATAAAAAATTTTACTGGTACAAAAGTGGCCTGTTTCTGGAGCCTTTTTTGGGGAATTGGATCTGTGGACTGTTGAACTAAACAATTCTGCTTTCTATTATTTTATGGATTTATTGGTACTATAAAAACATTTAAAAACTACTGTAATTGTTTTAATAACATAAAAACATTCAAATTGTGGGTTTTATCACATAATACAAGAACTCGCTGAACTTAAAATATTTAATTTCAATTTCAAATTTTCTTGAGAATACAAAAAAAAAAAAAGATTTAAAAAAAGGCAAAAAAAGCATTAAAATAAGCATGAAACATAAAAAAAAATCAAGATTGACCAAGATTTACATGAAACAGTCTTCATAAAACAAGGTTTTGGTAACTGTGCCTCTTATGGCGCTTTTCCACTGCGTGGTACGACTCAGTACAGTACGGCACGGTTCGGCTCGGCATGGTTTGCGTTTCCACTGCAGTTCAGTACCGCTTTAGAGTGGACGGGATTATTCACATGTCGTTATAGTTGCACTGCCTCTACTACCACGACTCCTAAAAAAATGCAATAGACAACAAAACTTTTTGGTTGTTAAAAAACGTGCGCTCGTTCAAAACAGTTGCGTTCGATCCTTCGCTGGCTGTGCTGATTTAAATTTTGTGTTTGTGTCGCAAGTTCAGTGACGCATGTAGTGATGATTCTCTCCGGCCAATCCGTGATCAGCAGAGTTTACACGTCACGTTTTGGTAATGGTACGGTTCACTTGGAACCCCAACCGAGGTGGTACTAAAAAAAAGTACCAGGTACTGTACCCAGTGGAAAACCCCCCAAAAGTGAACCATACCGAGCCGTACCGTGCCGTACCATGCAGTGGAAAAGCGCCATAAGTATCTGAAGTTTGGCAGGAAGGTGCACAACCTCTGTCCAGAGAAAGGTGTTGGCCCTCTGGAGACTCAAAAAAAAAATCAATCAATCAATCTTGATAAGGAAGCCTAATTTAAAAAGTGTGATTTGTAGAAAATGTGTAGTTTAAAAAAAACAACAACAACTATATTTACTTTTCGAGTAAATCACCAACACCTGAGAAGGCCATGGGGCCCTTCAAATATTTGTGGGCGGCAATGGGGGGCCTTGGGGTCAAAAAAGTTGAGAATAATAATGGTGTAGTAGTATATTGTTTTGAATACTGTTGCAGAGACAATTCATTCAAAAAACATTCTGTCATCATTTACTCAACCTTGTGTCATTTTAAACCAGTAGTGGAATACAAACATTTTAACAACAAAAAGTATATTAACCCTTTCATGCATGGTGTCCACATTTGTGGACAGTTAATTTAACTCAATTTAGGGTTCATTTATGATGGTAATTTTCTCCAAACCACTTGAGGGCAGTGTCAGTAGATTGACAGCAATATTGTATTAATGGCTACTATCTTGCATTCCAAATATTCATTGCTTGATGACATCATTAATCCAAGATGGCTGACAGCGATAGCCATGTGCTAAATGCCCCAGGCATATCTGTGAAAAACTTTTATACAAGGTAAAAAAATATATTATTATGTACAGTAAAGTATGATGAATATGTTAGTATTTTATAAACTAAAATTTAGAGTAAAATGTAGTTTTTATTCACCAAAAACCAACTGTCCACGTATGTGGACGTCATGCAACAGTGGAGTCAGATTGCATAAAGTCTGATTTCTGTAACCTGCTAGTATATCTATTCTATTTTTTCATGAATTTCATTTATGAATTGTCTTATATTGTAATAAAACAGACATTTAACAAATATATCAACATAAATAACCATTTGAAATTACATATTACAGCATTAAATGGCAACTTTACACATACATATGGAGACAAATTTGCATTTTGCCTTCCAAACAGGGCCAGCATAGGGCAAGGAGTCAGTGCAGAAGGAGTCAGTGCAGAATAATAGAGAATATCCCAGAGGACAGTGGAAGTGACAGTGACAGCATAAGTTGTTACAATCAGCAGTGAATGTTTTCCATGATCTGCCCATATTGCTAATAGGTTTCAGCATATATACAGTGGGTACGGAAAGTATTCAGACCCCCTTAAATTTTTCACTCTTTGTTATATTGCAGCCATTTGCTAAAATCATTTAAGTTAATTTTTTTTCCTCATTAATGTACACACAGCACCCCATATTGACAGAAAAACAGAATTGTTGACATTTTTGCAGATTTATTAAAAAAGAAAAACTGAAATATCACATGGTTAGTTCAAAAGGGTGCTTCTACTAAATACTGAGCAAAGGGACTGAATACTTAGGACCATGTGTTATTTCAGTTTTTCTTTTTTAATAAATCTGCATAAATGTCAACAATTCTGTGTTTTTCTGTCAATATGGGGTGCTGTGTGTACATTAATGAGGAAAAAAAATTAACTTAAATGATTTTAGCAAATGGCTGCAATATAACAAAGAGTGAAAAATTTAAAGGGGTCTGAATACTTTCCGTACCCACTGTAACTACTGTTATTGTTCCTACAATATGTGTTTCATTGTTATTATATTGTAATATTATTGTTTTTAATAACTGAGCTGATATAAATGGCATATATAAATGGCATAACATGCCATTAAAAAACACAATATTCTATATTGTCAGCTGTGGTTTTATGTCCCATTTTACGCTTTTGTTGCATGGTGTTCACATATGTGGACAGTTAAATAATTTTTAAATAAAACAGAATTTTGTAAAAATGAAAACGGATTTCAATTTTAGCATCATATTAAAGTAATAAAAAGAATAATAAAAAAATCTAGATAATGTTTTCCATAATTCATGCATGAAAGGGTTAATGAAACCTAAAGGAATAGTTCACCCAAAAATAAAAATTACAGCTAATTTAGCCTATTCAAGATGTAGGTGACCTTTTCTTCAGCAGAAGAGTAAACAAATATTTTTAGCTGAATGGTTCTTGCTGATTCACAATCCATCAGTTTGAGAGTAAAATAAAGCATAAACAGTCAACACAATTTTAATACCCATGTCAACTGACAAATACTAAGGTCTTATGAAGCGAAATGATAAGTCTGTGCAAGAAACCGAACATTAATTACAACATTATTACCTTTGATAGCCTCAGGCAAATGGTCCAGAGTGATGTCTTGTTTGTGAACTAATTGTTCCTTTGAACTGGTTCTTTTTCAAATCGAACTGAACCGTCTGAAACAGTTAGTGGCTCGAGCCAACACAGATTGAAACTGTACCGCCCCAGTGACAGCTTTTCTACATTTTTTTCTGTGCAGTGTGAGATCGCAAGATTTACATGAAACAGTCTTCATAAAACAGGGTTTCAGTAGCTGTGCCTCTGCATATCTGAGGTTTGGCAGTAAGGTGTACCAACCTCTGTGCTGCATGTCCAGAGAAAGGTGTGGCCCTCTAGAGACTGTTTAGAGTGCACTTCTTTAGCCTTCTGCACTTCAGTACTCATTGTGCGTTTGTGTGCATAAAAACTATGTTTGAAACAGCCCCCATCAAATAACTTCATCCCTGCATGATTAGATTTGATGAACATGGAGTAGTTGACTTGATTTCACTGCTGACCACAAATGGTCGTTCTGTTGCTGAGAGGCAGGCCTGAATTTAATTATGGCTAATGCCTGACTATAGTTTTGGGAGAGTTTTGACATTAGGGATAAAGTGTGCTTTGTTTTATGTAGTTTCATTAACAGTTCTTATATTGTTTCTGCTGCTGTATTTTGTGATAATCAGGAAAGCACAAATCTCTTGTTCACCATGAATTATGGTAAAAAATTTAACTTAATCAGTTATTTTAAACTCTTGTCCACAGCTCTACTGGGCTCGCCATATTTTTGTTGGCATTTTCATTGTGTGCATGTGCGCCCATGAAGTATCCTGGTCTTTTTACCACACTCGGGACTCGCCGTTCAGATAGCCCTTTAATAGCGATGATGTGAGCCCATGAAGGAACCTGACCTCTCATAAAGCCACAAAGCCTGGGCTGTCTATACCCATCTAGCTCCTCCACACAAAACCAGACAAATACAGTATCCATCTCTTCATCCAGATTTCTCTTTCTGCACTGGCCTCTTTCCAGTCATTATAAATCAGTTACATAAAAAAAAGACTGAACTGATTGACATTTGGATGAGCCATGACTGACTAATAAACTCATTTCACATTCACTGCAGATACATGGAAACTTTGAGTGGAAAATGACAGTACTCTCTGCTTTAAAGGCTGGGTGTAATTTTTAGTACTACAAAAGTGGTCCCTGAATTTGAAAGCTCAGCAGGTGGATTGTTAAATAAAAGATTAGATAGATAGATAGATAGATAGATAGATAGATAGATAGATAGATAGATAGATACATACTAAGGCATTATTTATTTATTTTTACTTCATCACTAAAGTTATATTGCACACTTGTGCCAACCAATCCAATGGTACTGAAAGATATAGGCAACAAAAACATAAAAACAACAAAAAATTGCTTATCACGTGTTTGCCTGATGATGATAATATTTATGATTAATATATTTTATGATATTTGATTAGTCTTAAAGATCTCCACAGTATTTAAAAAAGGTTTTAACAGAATAAAATACCTAAATAATATTAAAATTGTAATATAAAGGAACTAAAACAACAACAACATTTTATATGCCAAAACAGGTACTTCCCCCTCAATAAACAGGAAATATATATTCACCATATTACACCATATTCCAAAAAAAGAAAAACATTTCAAAAGACTGCAGAGATTAAGAATAATCATGTATCATACATAAGAGTAATCCTAATCATACACAGTAAATATAATTTTGTCAAATTCAAATAAGCTTTACAGATCTTTACTGAATAGAGTTTAAACAATGTGTTCATGCTTGTTCAATGAAGCATAAACAATTATTGCACAAGTACCTGTGGAACAGTCCTTAAGACACTAACAGTTTACAGATTGCAGTTCACAATTATAATAGCTTAGGACGTTAAAAAGACCTTTCGACTGACTCTGAAAAACACCAGGAGAAAGATGCCCAGGGTCTCTAGTCACCTGTGTGAACATTCCATAGTCCTGCTGCAGGGAGGCATGAGGACTGCATATGTGGCCAGAGCAATAAACTGCAATGTTGTTCATGTAAGACACCCAAGATAGTGCTACTGGGAGACAGGAAGGACAGCTGATCATCCATGCCATGGCAAACCGCATGTAACCACGTGTCCCCCAGATGTGTTCAAAAACGTGCAAGTGTCTTGGTAGAAGAGTAGACTAACATCTCACAGCAAGAACTGGGGCCAGTTGCATTAAAGGTTTAGACTAGTCTTTCAAGTTACTAATCAAATTTGTTTGACTGGTCATAATTTTGTAAAAATTTGGTTACATAAACATGTAGAATGGTTTAAATTGAATCCAGAAAACAAGACTGATTACCCTTTGGCTAACTGCTAGTGGGTCCGACAAGTTCTTAAGTCACTGTCTTAACATAGAGGCTAAGTTATGCAACTGGCCCCTGGTACGGGCCATGAGGATGAGATGCACAAGTAAGCTGGTGGCTCATAAGATCTGCATTCTAGTCACTTGCCTGTTTAATTGTGCACTTTAATTTACTGAGTGCTGGTGAAAATAAACTTCACTTCCTCTTCTGGTTTCTGTAGAAACAACTAAAGACACCTTGAGCAAGTGTCTTCCTCTTAACTTTCTATGTCAGCTCAACTTTTCAAGTTGCCATGGGAGTCGCTCTGTGCTAGTTTAAAACCTTAAAAAACAGTTGAGGTGCTTTAAAGGTTGACTCATGGATCACCTCGTATACCTGCAAATGTTAATATTCTTCAAGAACACTAAAGCATTTAAATCATTGTAAAGCCCTGAGTTCAATGTCAGGAACAAATCTAAACTTGGATTGGAACTGTTCGGTACATATAGCTACCTGGATGTGTTTCAGAGGTCTAATCCAGATTTCAATCTTGTAGTCACAAATTATGAAAAAAAGAGAAACTGTAGTACTCCACCTCACTTAAACCAAATTGAGAACACATCTTTTCAATGGAAAATCCATGTCTGTAAGTGATTATTGTCAAAACATGAACCACAACAGTGCACAAAGGAATATCTGTATAGAAATCATCTAGTAAAACAACATAATATATATCATTATGTAGGAATTAGGGGGAGATAAAAATTCTTTACAATTACTTGTTTCTCAACATAAACAAAACGATTTCAACTTCAGTGCAGTGTCATGAGTTTGGCAGTTATGAATGGAGCTGATTCATGACCTTCCAGCACGCACTGCTTATAAGCGTATAATTACAATAATATGGTGTGCCTTTTTTATATGCAGAAAATCTCCAAAATATAATCAAAAGTTATGATGTGTCTGAGTGGTTCAGTGAACATTAATTGCTTTTCAGACATGAGCCCATGTATTTGGGATCCAGTGAGTCTCTGTTTCTATCTTTGCGAGTTCGACTCTCAGCTCAGTGAATGCCATGGCCAGGTCGTCATTGATGATCACATTCTCAAACAAGTGGCTGTATTTATTCTCCATGGCTTGAGCACTGGTAATCATATCCTGAAAATCCTCCTCCTGTCAAAAAACGAATAAAAGGGCAATGCATGAGAATAATATTACTACACTGTTCAATATACAATTGTTAGTTCATTCCTCAAATTTGACTGGCTAAGCGACATACAAATTAATTGATGAGTTTTACAAAGTTGTGAATGTGTTTACAAGTTGGAATCTAATAATGATATTAATGTACCATTATAACTGAATGATTTACTGTTTGTATCACTCTGCTTGTCTGAGTTCTAGAACAGTGTTTCCCCACAGAAATTAATCGGATTGGATGTATGGGATTTTTTAAAAAATATAGTAATTTTAACAGTAAAAGTGTGTAAAAATGCTACTCTGGAAAAAATAGAACAAAAAAAATTAATTGACGTTCCCAGAATTATCTATGACACCTCACATTGGATAGTTTTTCATTGAAATAACGGTTTCAAGTTATGTACATTAGGGTTTACATTAGGGTTTTTTGTAGTTAAACTAATGTTTGTAGTTGTGTTTTAAAGGTGGTTATCCATATATAATGAAGGTAAAAATATTAACATGAAATAACATTATTTTGGTTAATGAAATATGTTGGGGGTTTTTTTTACTGTAAATTTAAAGGGGTCATAGGATGCTACATGCACATTTACAAGTTGTTTGAACTGAAATGTGTGTTGGCAGTGTGTGCACACAACCACCCTATAATGATAAAAATCCACCCAGTGTTTTTTTTTAAATCTGGTTAAATATTTACCTCTTTCTCAAATCGAGCCGATCTCAGATGCCTGTCTGTGTGATGTCACACAGACAGGCCACTCCCACGATAGTTTGATTGACAGTAGCGTTTCAGCACAGACTGGACTGGTGTCTTACCTCAGACCCGCCCTGAGTGAGCTGTCATCTGTCCGCCATTGTTTCGCCGCCGGAGCAGATGTAGACAAGAATGACTCCTAAGCGATTTAGGTATTCTGTTGTTGGACGTAATAATGAGCATAGCAGTCATCATTTACTCCCGACATTTGAGCCGCTGAACTCGCAGTGGATTACATTGTTTCTGAAGAGAATGCGCCCCCGATCTACATAAATGCGTCTATGTTCGCGCGAATCATTCATGATCCAGCCTCATCTACAGAAGAAGTGAGTATAATGTTTTGTAATGAATCTTTGCAAATCGCCTTTCCTAATAATGTGCTAATTATTAGCAAGTTTCACGATGAATGCGGCTAAAGTAAACAGTCTCTCTGAGAGCAGCTCGGAAGAGAGGGGCGGGATCAGCAGAGCTCATTAACATTTAAAGGAAAGTTTTTTTACACTACCATTGAGAAATTTTAACCAAACTATGTTACAGACTTTTCATTAAGACCCTAAAGAATCATATCAACTTGTGGAAAATGGGCATCCTATGACCCCTTTAAGGTTAGTCTGTAAAACCGAACATTTTTCTACCTAATTTTTGTAAATTCTGTAAATTTAACTTTTTTGTTTTTGTAACAGTGTACGACCCGATATACAGTGGGTACGGAAAGTATTCAGACCCCCTTAAATTTTTCACTCTTTGTTATATTGCAGCCATTTGCTAAAATCATTTAAGTTAATTTTTTTTCCTCATTAATGTACACACAGCACCCCATATTGACAGAAAAACACAGAATTGTTGACATTTTTGCAGATTTATTAAAAAAGAAAAACTGAAATATCACATGGTCCTAAATATTCAGACCCTTTGCTCAGTATTTAGTAGAAGCACCCTTTTGATTTCCCTGTTTGTCTAGCCAACTGTATGATACACTGCTAAAGGATCATTAAGGCAAAATAATGCCAGTACTTTTTTTTTTCTCCCACCATGACTGACATTCGCAAACGGCATGCCAGAAGAAATAGGTTCTACTGCCTACAGATGGTTCATTTAGGTGGGATACCGTGCTTTGGAGTGTTTTCCTTGTTTTGGTCAGCCTAGTAAAATAAATTGTTTAAGCTTTAATTGCCATTCTTTACACATATAGTCATTTTGAACTGTTTAGAAAAATAGCCATACGAGTACATAAGAGCAATAGGAACTCTTAAATACAATTCAGTGTATTTAAGAGCTCCTATAAAATTCATTCAGGTCAATAGTCAGTGTGAGAAATGTTCTTCCTCAGCCATGATATTGTCCACTATTTTTAACAATGAAAACACACATCACCCAAAGCTGCAGATGGTCTGAAAGAATACATCTTGCCTATAAATGTCTTTCTTTGCCTCAAAAGGTATTTCACTTTGCAGTTTATGAATTATAAAAATGATGTGACATTATACGTCAGACTGACCTGGCTTGGATTGGAGTAAGAAAAGTAAAGAAGACAGTAAAGACGAGTCATTCCACTAAATCATGAAAACAAGAGATGTCCAAATGTGTCTTGTTAAGGTCAGTGCTCAGTGCAGTCATACAGGATGTGTCCTGGGTTAATAGGGAAAGATGAGCAACACATTTGCACCCAAGAGCTTGGTAGTTTGTAAAACAATATCCAGGTGTGAGAGAGATGACCTAAGTCTTTTACAAGACCCTGGGGAAGACTTAGGTGCTCATGCTCACAGCATGACAAAAGATGGGTCTCAGTGGGGTTACCAGAAAACCTTCTATCCCAAGCCTGAACAACCCCCAGACAGTTGGGAGTGTAAGAAGAAGAACCTGTGTGTGCTCATGGGGCACACCTGTAGTCCACCCTGGAGTGATTTTTAAAAAGGACCCTTGTCAAATAGGTGCATTAAATGCCAAAGAAGCTGAAGTAGGGTCAAGATGATAGGCCAGGTCAAGCCTTTTCCACCTTCGCTATGTACTGAACTGGTGTAACATCAGGAAGGTCATAAATTAAGAATGTGATTATAATTCTTAATTCATGTAATTAAAGGATTAGTTCACTTCCAGAATGAAAATTCTATCATCATTAACTCACCCTCCACTTGTTACAAACCTGTATGAGTTTCTTTCTTCTGTTGATTGTCCTGATGTTGACTTCATCATTGACTTCCATAGTAGGACAAAAAAAAATACTATGGAAGTCAATGATGAAGTCAACTTTTTAATAAAAAATTCACAGCCAGACTACACATGTACCATAACCTGAAGAGGAACATTTTTAGAATTATACTAAAATGTATTTTATTAGCTAAAATAAACTATAAACTATCAATCAGATGGCAGAAGGTATGTAGTAGATTCTGTTAAACAAGTTTTTCAGTAAAAGTTTGATCATGTTGATACTTTGGAGGCCTTAGAAAGAAAGGTACATCATTTATTAAGCTTTAAGGCAAATAATGTAAATCTCATTTTTATTTTAAGAAAGTAATTTTGCTTTTGATTAATTTATGTGATTATTTAGACAGTTGGGAGTGTAAGAAGAAGAACCTGTGTGTGCTCATGGGGCACACCTGTAGCCCACCCTGGAGTGATTTTTAAAAAGGACCCTTGTCAAATAGGTGCATTAAATGCCAAAGAAGCTGAAGTAGGGTCAAGATGATAGGTCAGGTCAAGCCTTTTCCACCTTCGCTATGTACTGAACTGGTGTAACATCAGGAAGGTCATAAATTAAGAATGTGATTATAATTCTTAATTCATGTAATTAAAGGATTAGTTCACTTCCAGAATGAAAATTCTATCATCATTAACTCACCCTCCACTTGTTACAAACCTGTATGAGTTTCTTTCTTCTGTTGATTGTCCTGATGTTGACTTCATCATTGACTTCCATAGTAGGACAAAAAAAAATACTATGGAAGTCAATGATGAAGTCAACTTTTTAATAAAAAATTCACAGCCAGACTACACATGTACCATAACCTGAAGAGGAACATTTTTAGAATTATACTAAAATGTATTTTATTAGCTAAAATAAACTATAAACTATCAATCAGATGGCAGAAGGTATGTAGTAGATTCTGTTAAACAAGTTTTTCAGTAAAAGTTTGATCATGTTGATACTTTGGAGGCCTTAGAAAGAAAGGTACATCATTTATTAAGCTTTAAGGCAAATAATGTAAATCTCATTTTTATTTTAAGAAAGTAATTTTGCTTTTGATTAATTTATGTGATTATTTGATTAATTTAGTCTGCAACAAAATGGCTTACTGTGAAACGGTACTTAGTATTCAGCTGGTCATGTGTCAATATGGCAGCCAGCATGAGCGAGGACCTGCTGTATGAAGAATAGCTTTTCATAGGACATTAATACGACTGAACTTTTCATCTTATGTGAGTGCAAACATTTTAAAAACTGTCAAAAGTAAAGTGGGTACAGAAAGTATTCAGACCCCCTTAAATTTTTCACTCTTTGTTATATTGCAGCCATTTGCTAAAATCATTTAAGTTAATTTTTTTCCTCATTAATGTACACACAGCACCCCATATTGACAGAAAAACACAGAATTGTTGACATTTTTGCAGATTTATTAAAAAAGAAAAACTGAAATATCACATGGTCCTAAATATTCAGACCCTTTGCTCAGTATTTAGTAGAAGCACCCTTTTGAACTAATACAGCCATGAGTCTTTTTGGGAAAGAGGCAACAAGTTTTTCACACCTGGATTTGGGAATCCTCTGCCATTCCTCCTTGCAGAGCCTCTCCAGTTCTGTCAGGTTGGATAGTAAACGTTGGTGGAGTATATATATTTCTTAGATGTAAAACTTTTTTAATGAGGATCAACACCAGACAATCAGACAGGACAACCACAATGCACAACAGAGATGGCAGGAAACTACAATCATTATATCTCTTACTGTAAATATTTTTGTAGGTGCTTGTTCATTCTGACTTGACAGAACTTTTGCATTTCTTCGGCTCAGTTTCAAGTGCTCTATTGATGGGGGCTTCACAAATACAACATAGGGTTTAAACTCTGAGGTGTATAAGGCTGCTATGGCCTGTTAGAGAATGGAGAAAAAAATGTGAAAAAAGACATACAGTGAGCAAAATGGCAACATATGGGAACCATCTTTTTTCCAAAATCATTTGTTCAGTCATTTGTTCATTGTCTAGTATGAATGTGTCCATGCTATATTGTAACTGTTTAATTTCAAACCATTTTCTATGACATTAGACACTAGACAATTTCAAAAATTCTGCACAAGGCCAGCAGCATCAGCCCTGCATAAATTCAAATGTGTCGTCATAGTATGTTCGTTAATACAGTGAGAATGTTTCTATAAATGTTACAAGCTGATGAAAAATAATCAGACCACAATGAAATGTACCAACTGGAGTGGAGCTGGCAGAACCTCCCTGTCCAGAATGACGTAATTCCTGCCCTTGAGTCTGTGTTACAAAGTCAACAAATATGACATGTAATATAGGACTCCCTGGCTCTTGCTCACTTGCTGTTTATCCCTGTTTCTCTCTCTCGCTCATGCTTCTGTAGAGAGGCACAAATTGTGGCATTTTTACCATATTCTGCATGTGTGGTTCTTTAACAATATGAAATAAAATCCATTAAAAGTGGGAATTGTTGTTGAGCACCCTTATGCACGGATACCTGATCCAATGCTTTTTGACACTTACACACCCACCAATTCATAAATGAACTTTTACTCACATGTGGCTTCACATACAGTAGGCACACCTTGCTCTCCGCTATAACCCTGCACACTGAATCCAGACTCATACCGTAGTAGTTCCCTTTATATTCACCATTCTCCAAAAATCTACATCAAACATTTAAGAGAGCATGAAATATGGGGAATATAGAGATTTTTGTTTTAAACCCCCGTTTTTAATAACAAGTTATGAAAATTTCTGATAAATAACAAGATGGCTATAAATTATTTGTAAATAAATTAAAATTTTGAGCATTCAAGCATAAATCTAGGTGATGTATTTCAGTTTGCTGTTATACATCACTGGCATCATTGTCATGCTAACATATTCATCCAGTTGCTACAGCATGTATTGTACAGTATACTGGATGTGCTATTTGAAAGCAGTACACTCTTGGCCGAACTGAATATATTTACAGTGAAAGAGCAGCTTAATGGAATGCTCCAAACTGTTAATGGCTGACACACTGTGGTTAAATTTTAAAGAAAATCATGTTATATAAATTGGTTTGGCTCTTCTCACAGGGACATCACAATCATTCAGTGTAAATTCAAAAACATTTCAGCAGATCATCATTCCAGTATGACCCAATATGTTTTATGTATGTTACACAAACGAAAGCCACCTGTTTGATCAAACATTTGAGGAATGGTCTCTAAAGAACAATTCAGCATGAAAATACAATGCTTTCATAAGTGCCACATTTGCATGGAAAATAAGATAGTAAATCATTTTGTGCCTCATTTTTTAAAAGTCAGCTGCCCCCTTGTTTTATTCAGAGGCCAAAACTGAGCAGAAAAAAAGCCTCAATAGCCTAAAGTATTATATCTGATCCATTTAATTATTTTTTTACTAAAGTAAACCTTGTGGTGTTTAATTTCAGTAAGTGTTCATTTTGAAATATTACTAAAAATATATAAAAAAATATTCTTTCGTTTAGTTTATTAAAATTTCATAGCAAAAAGACACATGTAACACAACCTGAAGGAGAACATTTTGACATTTTACTTTCTAAAAAAAACTATGAATCAGATGACAGAATGCATGTAGTAGATTGTGTAAATTAGTGCAAAAGTTTGATTTGTTGATACTTTGGAGGCCTTAGAAATGAGTATCAAATATGATACAGTACAGGGCTGACTGGGGGTGGGGCAGTTTTTGCTCAGCCATATATGTATATATATATATATATATATATATATATATGTGTGTGGGTG
>NW_015505577.1:347178-382301 GCF_001515645.1 Sinocyclocheilus grahami
TGTGCGTGTGTGTGTGTGTGTGTGTATAAGGGTTGTGATGGTGATGAAATTTCCCACCGGTTAATCGACGTGTGACAACACCGAATACCGGTATCACCGATGGGTGGGGTTTGTTGGGGTTTTCCCTCTTTTCCTCGCTTTCTTTCGCTTTTAAATAGCTTCTTACCCATGCACATTTTACTTTCACTTTTGAATTAGCTGCAATTCCGCGTCAATGGCTTGAATGGACAACAACAAAACAGTACAACGACAAACTCACTTATATTAAACATATAACTTTTGTTAACAAACCGAATAAAAATACACCATGCTTTAGGCCTAATATAAAATAAATAACTTGTATTAGATTATGCATTTGGATATATACAGTATTTAGACTATTAAAGACTACTTTTTGTAAAAGTTGACATTTAAAGGTTGATTTGAAGTGTCAGTTTTTGCATTATTATTGCAGTCCAATATGGACACAGGGAGCAAATTTTTGTTACTCATACTAGCTACATTTAATAACTTGATCAGTCACACGAAAGTAATCAGTATATATATTATATATACTCGGGCCGACCAGGGTGATATTCCAAAATATATGTCTGAGTGTTTATGTACCATATGAACAGAGATGAGGTCTGGTCGAGTCGTTTGAAAAACTCTGCAGTCAATCGCTGTCAGTGATTGACAGATTCAGATTCCAATGACGTTCAGTGGGATGTGGAGTGCTGGGGGTTTCATGAGGGGCACCTCAGCCAATGAGGGCAGAGGGGCAGTGGCTCTAGCCACCGGACCACCCCCCTGTGCACGGCCCTGATACAGTATGCTTTACAGGATTAATGTTTACATGTTTAAGTACATAATTAATTTAGCATCAATGAACATATTGTAAGTCCCATTTATTAAAGAAGACATGCATACATTTTAATTTAGATTAATCTATATGATTACTTGATTAATGGCTTACTGTAAAAAGGTGCTTAGTATTTAGCTAAATAATTTTGTGCTCATTTTTAAAGTTTAAAGTTAACCTGGGCATTGGGTTATAGGGTTTTCTGCTAAAATACCACATGCAGAAGTGGAACAACTGTTTTATTTCAACCCAGAATACTTTTCTAATTTTGAAATAATTTGCCTAGTTGGTGGTTTTTACTGAAGAAGAGATAGGTTCCTACTGCTGAGTTCTGGAAGTAACTTCTTTAGCCTTTGGCTTCAAGGCATTTGTATGGTAATCAAAGTTGATGGTAATTCAGCGGTGTGATGCAAAAAGCAGTCTGCTTTTCCTTTCTACTAGTGCGCCACTCTGGAAAGTTGGGCTGTCTGCTCTCCGTCATTCCTGTCTCACTTGCCTTGACTTCTTTCCCTTTGTCCAACTAACAAGACAAAAAGTCATTTCAAACCACAGAGGGCTCTTAAAATATCCCCCTAGTTTAATATAATGTGACACTTTTCATGGACAGATGCTTTTGAGATTTCCTCTCACTTTTGAGTGAAAATTGGAAAAAGAGAGTATTTCCTGTCAATGGATGTGATCTGCATTTTCAACATTAACAAGGATTCAAATGTGTGATTTATATTCCATGAGCATTATAGGCTTCTTATAAATCCATGATTTAAAGTCATGATTTTAAATAATGTTTTGATAAAACAAGGTTATCATTAAAATTTAGCTTTCTCTTTGGAGTGTTACAAGCTGTTCGTGCATAGATAAGATCCCTAAAGTTGCAAAGACTAAAGTCTCAAACCCAATGAGATATTCTTTATAAAAGTTAAGACTTGTCCAAACCCTCCTAAACACCTCGTTTAAACACGCCCCCACATGTCTACGTCACTGTGTGGGAAGATTTGCATAACGCCGCCCAAATGTTCATGCAAAGAAAGAAGGCATAACTTTTATTCTCGCTGTATTGTTGTTGTTGTTGTCGCCGCCGCCATGTCGTGGAGACGCTGTGTGTCTCGTTGTGAAAGCAAAACTACTTTGTTTGGCCTTCCAAAAGAGGACGATATCCGCTTCGTCATGCCTAAAGCTGATCCGTGTTGGTCGCTGAGGAAATACATCAACTTCGCGCTGTGGATTGCCGGATCGGCTTTCATCGTGGACGAAGCGGAGTCCAGCCCGGGGTCGTCACATGTTGCCGCAAGCCCACCAGCCGCTCCTTCGTCGAATCCACCTGCCGCGCCATTCTCAAGCCCGCCGGGCGCCGATTACTCTAACCCGCCGGCTTCCACCCACTCAAGCCCACCGTGTGTGATGCTGTGTGTTTCGTTGTGAAAGCTAAACTACTTAGTTTGGCCTTCCAAAAGATGACACAACTAGAAATCAGTGGTTAAGTTGTATTTACAACAAGCTCCAATTTTTGGACCACTTGTACACCAACATCAAAGACTCACACAGGGCTTTCCCCAACCCTCCTCTTGGTCAGTCTGATCACCTCTCACTGTTTCTGACACCAGTCAAGTCAAGACCCACCATCCAAACACACAACTTCAGGACTGCTTTGATCGCAGTAACCTGAACCTGCAGAGTAATGTTAGCCTACAATGCATCTGTGCACAAAGGCTGTTTCTATGAAATGGGGCAGTTCCAACTTTGCAAGGACATTCTGGCACTTCTGACTCACAGCCTGTAAGTACGTTTTTTATATTTAAAGAATTTGCCACTGACGATTCAAACGCGAGTTTTGAGCAGTGTAGAGTAGTGCTTGTTATTTGTCGTTTCTCCTATCACAAATGCAGACATGGTTTTATGTTTACAAGGCACGATACGCAACGCAACTCATAAAAAGACAGTATAATTCATTATAATCAGTAATTATGTCCCCACTGGATGCAACAAATGCCTCGTTTGTAATGGGTTTAATTGGTGTTGTCTCCTCACTCCGGGACACGGCATCACAGTATGGTAAGGGGCGTAACATTTCCGTCACACGCTTGAGGTATTCAGCCAATCACAATGCACTGGATAGCTGGCCAATCAGTGTACACCTCGCTTTTCAGCACGATGAGCCTTGTAAAAATCGACGCGTTTCAGAAAGGCGGGGCATAGAGGAGCAACAATAATGTACATTATGTGAAAAATAATGTGTTTTTTTAACCTTAAACCACATAAACACATTGCATTACACCAAATACACAACATAATATTCTTTTTAGCAACGTCATATGACCCCTTTAAGTGGCAGATTAGTAGAACTTTTATTTAATTTTAGAAAATGTATTTTTATTTTTAAATCTGTATTAACAAACTCTTATCCATGACTGCAAACTTCCACAATTGCTCACTGGACAAAAGTGGTTTAGCAATTAAATCAACACAACCCAAATCTAGCCTCAAGAATAAACTACAACATGGGCTGGGTACCATTATGGGGTGTTTAGCTTACTTGTGGTTGAAGATATATTTTTCAAAAGTGTGTTTGGAGACAAAGTAGTACTCCACCCCTTCTCTCTCATGCCTTTTCTGTTCCCGAGTGGTATCTGTTGAAATAAAAAAAAAATAATAATAATAAAAAAAGGAAATAAACAAATTAAACCAACCATCTGATAAACAGAACCTTAACCCTCATTTTCTATCGAGATTGACTTTTTACGGATCCCAGAGACCCTGATATGCATGCAGAATTTAATGTGATTTGTTTTAGGTTTCTCTGACCTCAAAACCTACTAGTCAGATATTATTTTACCATAAAGTAAAACAAATATGACTGGTATTCCAGCAAAAAAATATATTTTTAAAGGGTCACCAGTCACTGCATTTATTGTAAAAGTTTATATATTTGGGGTCTCAGAGACCATATATAAAATATGATATGGTCTCTGAGACCCCAAATAGAAAATGAGGAGAAAATGAGGGTTAAAACCAGTTAAAGGGGTCTTATGGTGCTATTTAAAGATCATTATTTGGTGTATTTGGTGTAACAGAATATGTTGACATGCTTTAATGTTAAAAAAACACATTATTTTTCAAATACTGTTCATTATTATTATGTAGGTCCTATATGCCCCGCCTCTCTCAAACACGTTGTTTTCAACAAAGCCCTCTCCTTTGACAAGCGCAGTCTGCTCTGATTGGCCAGCTGACCCAGTGCGTTGTGATTGGCCAAACACCACAAGCACGCGTCGGAAATGTAACGCCCCTTACCATAATCACAAGCTTCAGCTTTCAAAGTAAATATCAAGACAGTTAATAATGTCGTTAATTTTACCATCAGTTCAAGCCCGAATGGGCAACAGAATTGCGTGACAGACACAGTGATGATGCGGTACACAAGCCGCGGTTAAGACAGCTGACGTGCTATGATTTCTGACAGATAGTTCACTCTCCTGTGATGTGACCCTGTTCCCCTCACACACACACACACACACACACATGACGCGTTACTCTGCGCTGCGCAAAACTCCGCATTTGAACAGTCAATAGCAAATACTTAAACTAATAACAAAACATACTTACAGTCGCTGATTCAGAAGCTTCAGATTGTCATAGCAAAGTCGGAATTGACTCTTTTTTTTTTTAGAAATAGCCTTGGTGCACAGTCTTGTACTCTTCTTGGTTAAAAAAACTGTTGTCCATAAAATGCGTTGCACAAATTCGAACATCTGGGTTGTGCTGTTCTGTTGTAAACAAATTCGAACATCTGGGTTGTGCTGTTCTGTTGTAAATAAATCTTAACCAATGATTCCTAATTGCATCTACTTCCGGAAGGCCAAATAAAGTGCTTTTGCTTTCGTACTGAAACACACACCGTCTCCCTGACAGGGCTGCATCAACACTACTGCTGTTCCTGAAACCACGCCTTCTTTCTTTGCGTGCACATTTAGGCGGCATTATGCTAATTTTCCACATAGTGACGTAGATATGTGGGGGCGTGTTAGAACGAGGTGTTTTAGGTAGGTGTGGTTGACTCTTAACTTTTATAAAGAATATCTCTTTGGATTTGAGACTTTAGTCTTTGCAACTTTACAGATCTTTTTTATGCACCAAGAGCTTGTAACACTCCAAAGAGAAAGGAAAACTTGAAATCGCATCATATGACCCCTTTAACAAATACACTTACACAAAACTTGATTTTGAGATAATTAACATTATGAAGAAAATATGAGTTTTTTTTTCTTTTTGCAAAACATATTATTTTAATAAAACCATGGTAATGAGGAGTACGTGTGACAGTCAACACATGAAATAATGAAATAATAGTACTACTTTAAAACGACTTTAAAAGTACACTTTAAATAATTGTTTTAATCATCTTTTGTCATGCTTGTCATGCTATATATATATATAAAAACCTTTTATTTATGGAGCATGCATACTAAGTGATATGGCTAATACTGCAAAAACTTATCTAAACCCATCAACAAAAGACTGTTGTCAGTCATTATACAGCAAATACAAGCCAATTTCAGTGTGTCGCCTTTGAAGTACAAGCTTTATATGGACATTTAAAGCCAGCAGGAGTCTGTTACAAACATTTTATCCCAATGAACTGGAAACAGTTGTGGTTGTCATTAGTGGTGGCAGTCATGTTCATGTCATGTTGATGCTAAAACACCACCACCATTTTACTGATCGATTTTAGCACTCACTACTCAAACATCATAAATCAAATAAATGTATATGTCAGAGAGAGTTAGACCCTAACCCTATTTCACTACAGTTCGGAAGCTTGGAACACAGTCAGAAATATGTAAAGCTGTTAATTTGAGCTTCCAGAGGGGAGAAACAGGCAAGACAAACGCCGACCTAAGGCAGAAACATGGCCTTTTTCCAGAATAAGGAGAAAAATTCACACCGCTCGCTCCATCACTGCATCGTCAGTCTAGCTGTTAGTGGCTGTGATTATCCTGTTCTTTCATCGCTCTATCGCCCCCTGTCCACATCACTCTTGGACACTCAGAGTGGCAGTGAAAAGCTGGTTCTTTTCTCTTCTCCACTCTGGCAGTCTAACACAGCTTTAGGCCTCAATGTGGAAAAATTTGATGGTCTGCCTACAGATTATTCATGAACATTTACAAGAGTGTGGAATCAAGGCAATAGTTTTGCTTCTAGGAAATATGTTCTTGATTCTTGTTTGTCAGTTTGCTGAGTTAAAAACAGAGTTAGAAAGTAACTAACTAAAACTGTTGTACAGTACCATTCAATGGCTCATATACTGTTAAGAAGTCAAATTCATTTTCAATTAAATAAATGTTTCAGCCATCTAATAAAAAATTGATGAATTTATAGGATTATCTGCACTGGAAAGTTTATTGTTAAATAATTTAAGATGTTTTCTAGTTTCTTTTTCTATTTGCCAACAAAATGGATGAAGTACGGCTGTGCCTCAACACACAAAGGACCCTAAGGAATTGTTGTGCTCTGATTTTCATGGAGACGTGGCTGAGTGCGGAAATCCTTGATGGAGCCATGGAGCTAACTAGCCGCACACTATAACAAGTAGGGCTGTGCAATTAATCGCATGCAATTGTTATGCGCATCTCGTCAGTAAAGCTGGTTCCGTAATTTGTATTAAATCTCCATCACCTACTTTCAGATGGAGCGGCATTTACTACACAGTGCCGTAGTTCACTGACAAGCTACGCAAAATCGTGTTCATAATCGCAGGCGATTCGATCTGCGATAATGAATGCGATATTGCCTAATTGTCAGTGAACTACGGCTCTGTGTAGCAAATGCCACTCCACCTGAAAGCAGGTGATGCAGATTTACTACTAATCACAGAACCGGCTTTACTGACGAGATGCGCATGACAATCGCATGCGATTAATTGCACAGCCCTAATACCGAGCAGACCGCACTCAAGACTCCAGTAAGAGAAGGGGAGGGGGACTCTGTGTTTATATCAACAACAACTGGTGTACCAACCACACTGCACTAGAGAGCTACTGTTCACCAGATCTGGAGTATCTCATGCTGAGATGTAGACCGTTTTATCTATTGAGGGAGTTCTCCGTTGTCATCTGTATTGTACATTGTAGCGGTTTATATTCCACCACAAGCTAATGCTAAGATAGCACTAGCACAGCTACACTCATCCATCTACACTCAGACAGAGCCTTCATAATAGCAGAAGATTTCAACCAGGCTAATCTACGAACAGTGCTCCATAAATTCTATAAGCATGTGAAATGTCCCACCAGAGGCTCCAATTTTTGGACCACTTGTACACCAACATCAAAGACTCACACAGGGCTTTCCCCAACCCTCCTCTTAGTCAGTCTGATCACCTCTCACTGTTTCTGACACCAGCATACAGACCTCTCATCTGCAAGTCAAGACCCACCATCCAAACACACAAATTCAGGACTGCTTTGATCACAGTAACTGGGAGCTGTTCGTAGAAGCAGCAACCCATGAAACTGCGCCAGACCTGGAGAAATACACAGCCACTGTACTCTTCTACATCAACAGCTGTGTAGAAAACGTTACAGTGGAGAAGACAATAAAGAGGTATGCTAATTAGAAACAGCGGATGAACAAAGAGGTATAAAATCTTCTAAGAACACGCAATGATGCCTTTAAATCTATTGACCCCATAGCATACCATGTAGCCAAACACAATCTCAAGAAGTGGATTAAAAAAAGCAAAAGCCAGCTACAGACGACATATTGAAGACCACTTCATCACCTCTGACACCAGGAATGTATGGCAAGTAATCAGCGCTCTCACAGAACACACTCCCCCACTGTGATGTCTCACTATTGAACAAGCTTAACAAATTCTTTGCTCGGGTTTAAGAACAGAGACAACCTGACAACGGTCACAATCCCAGCCACAGAGGATGATCAGTTTCTGAAACTGAGCATATTTGATGTCCATCGCACACTGCAGAGAGTAAATCCACACAAAGCTGGCGGGCCCTGATGGTGTTCCAGGACAGGTACTCAGGGACTGTGCTTAACAACATGCTGGAGTTTCCACTGACATCTTCAATCTGTCTTTGTCTCTGGCATCAGTCCCCAAGTGCCTAAAATTAGCCATCATTGTGTCAGTGCCCGAAGAATATCACTTCTCTGAACAACTATCGACCAGTGGCCCTCACTCCAATAGTGATAAAGTGTTTCAAAAGACTTGTCCTCTCTCACATTAAAGACTCCATACTGGCCTC
The DNA here is from genome assembly GCF_001515645.1 of Sinocyclocheilus grahami. Taxonomy (NCBI): domain Eukaryota; kingdom Metazoa; phylum Chordata; class Actinopteri; order Cypriniformes; family Cyprinidae; genus Sinocyclocheilus; species Sinocyclocheilus grahami. Next base: position 355,276 of record NW_015505577.1, read on the forward strand.
ACTCGACCCATATCAGTTTGCATACAGAGCGAACAGTTCCACAGAGGACGCCATCTCCCTGGCTCTTCAACACTGCTTTGATTCACCAGGAGAGACAGAACACGTACATAAGAATGCTGTTTGTGGACTATAGCTCTACATTCAACACGGTCATCCCCTGCAAACTAACCACATAACTCCACCAGCTAGCAAATAACAATAAAAACGGCAATTTTCAGGCTTGTACAGATAATGCACTTGCATGTTTAAACGGACAGATGATGCTATCAAAAAAGCAGATTGGCTTTCTTATAGACATAATTTAGTTTTTTATTCCCACCATATTATTCCCATTCATTTCTCTATGAGTGTTCTGTCTCATCCTCCTCATGATGTCCCTGTTGTCGTTTAGTTTGGCTGGTACCAGTTTTGAAGTAACTTCCCCAACAAAATTTTGAGGTGTGAACTGCACTTTAAGCAGCTCTAAAGAGGTTTACACAACATCTTATTGATTGTTTGAAAGAGATAAATACAATTAAGTTGATTTATTGCACAAATGTTGGAAACACTTTATAATAACTTAATAACATTAATAAATCATTAACAAACATTATATAATGGATCATTAGTTAATATATATTCAAAGAGTTAGAAACGTGAGATATTGTGCTTGTTAATGTTTGCTAATATACTTATTAAACATTAGATAATGTTCAAACAAATCATTATTTAATGTAAGTTAAAATACTTACAAATGTCATTAAACTTTCAGGGCCCTATTTTAACGATCTAAGCGCATGGTCTAAAGCGTTTTACAAATGTTGAATAATTTCAACTTTAGATTGGCTACTGCAAAAACATGAACACATGATTAATAAATGATTGTGTGAATAGGGTAAATTCAGGTCTTTGGGGACACTTTTTGCCATTGAGATGACTGCTCATAAAGGTATTAATGATTAGTAAACATTTATAAACATTTGCAAATGATGAATAATTTCCACTTTAGTTTGGGTATTGCAAAAACATGAACAAAAAATTCATAGATTATTTCTTAAGATGTGTAAATAGAGGTCTATACAACAAAGACCAACAAATGAAGATCATATGAACTAAAAGTTTACTGACATTTGTAAGCATTTCAATATACATTAAATAATCATATTTTAAACATTAGGTAATGTTTAGTAAGTCCATTAGTAAACATGAACAAGAACATTATTTCATTTCTAGCTATGTGAATATATATTAACTAATGATCTGTTAAGCATTATATAATGTTTGTTAATGATTTATAAATGAAAGTTATAATAAAGTGTTATCCAAATGTTATATGATGGCACAGTTAAACTGAAGTTTTCTGGGTCAGAGAGTAGAAGTCTTCTCTTTAACTCGGTCACACCAACCCCACTAGGCTCTTTACAAAACACACACACACACACACACACACATCAGCAGTTTATCACTCATTAATCAACACTGACAAAGCAATAAAGCAGCAGTCAACATTAACTGAATAATTAATTCAATATAAATACAAGGTTATCTAAATCACCAGTGCCAATATACATTTTCATCACACTTTTAGTCAGTAAACTCATGATCCCTGTCCAAGCATTTTCTCTTTTATCTTGCACCCAATATAAAAGACTGCAGACTTGGCTGGTCAAGTGGTACATGGACAGCTTCAGAGAAGTCCTTGTTTGTAGGTGGACATGTACTGTATTTAAAATCTTCATAGACTGTCTGGGCCATGAAGTGGCCCATTATTCCAGCAGGCATCTGCTGTTTCCATCACTGAGACTTAAGTATAAGGATGATGGGGTAATGCTGTATTGATTTCAGGCTGTGGCTCCCGCCACTCGCACCCTTTCCAAAACACAGATCCAGTCTCTGCTCTGGCCCGAGCACCCCCAGAAGGAAAAGCCATACTACTGTAGTGATGAAGAAAATGAAGAATCTGTCTGGTGCCCATTCATGAGAGACTAAAAGCCTGTGTCTGCCAGCCACAAACAGATGGTATAGTCGCTGTGCTTGCATCTCTAGAAATCAAAGTAAGTATTTTATCGCAACACTGGCTGCAATAACTGGCCTCCTTGATGTGGAATGTGATTCTGGAGTGAAATTCCTGCCATTCTGATAATGCATGAAATGCCTTCGGCCATCTCAGTTCATGTTTGGCCCAGAATCGCTTTTCACAGCAAATGAGTTTCACAGAGTGAGAGGAAAGAACAAAATCGCATTGAATATCATCTTGTTTGACCTCACGTGGGCTTTCTGCCTGCCCTCGCTGTCATCATCCACCAGTGCTCATCTTGCAAACAAACCTATGGGGTTAATGGTCTTCGAAATATTTGCAAGCTGTGTCTGTGGTCAGTTGAACAAACACATTAAGGAAGATACAGTATATTTTCATTCCGGGATGTCTTTTAAGTTATAGTTCTATATGGCATACCCAGGCAAGCAACGATTATAGAGTTAGTCAAATTAGACGTTAACATTTTTTATCCATGGCCAACATAAACTCATATGAATGACACACATTAGAAGTGAAACTAGTAATTTGTACAACAACCTGCTCATTAGGGATGAACAGACTCCTTTGGTGGGCTCAAACTTTTGTGGATATCTTGTTTGTCTCATATGCAAAGTAACAAATGACAAATTATTGTGTTCATGAAAAAGAACAAGAAAATTCTTATAAGACTCAATATAAATGTCCCTATTGTATTTGTAGGTTTTTTTGTAGTTTTGAAAAGATAAAAAGTTAAAGGTAAAAGTTTTCTTTCTTTCTTTCTTTCTTTCTTTCTTTCTTTCTGAAACTACAAAACTACAAGTCCAAAAACAGCAGGCAGAGGCATAAATGGGTAAACAGCAAAAGTCCAAACACAGGGAGAGGTAAACAGAGGTAAATGCTCAGAATTGCCAATGTGAATGATGAACAAGACTTCACAAGTGCATGTGCTTCGCAAGCTAGGCCTATAAATACACAAGCTTATAATGTAGCAGAACAGGTGAGGGCAGAACTGGTTGTTAATATTCAGGTGACAGCTCCCTCGTGTGTTGAGAGGGAGCAGCAGGTGTGATAGGGGATGTAACACCCCCCTCCCTCAGAGGTGTCCATAATGTCATTAGCAGGCACCCCTGAATGTTCCTCCGGCCCATAACCTTCCCAGTCCACTAGATAGTACATGCGTCGGCCCCTTTGCTGGGAGTCCAGTAACGTATGGACCTTGTATGGAGTCTGGCCATTCAGCACCAGCAGAGATGGAGGAGTGGAGTCATCCGTGGGTCGATGGCCCTTCAATCCAGTCGGTTTTAACAGAGAGACATGAAACACAGAGGAGATACGATAATGAGCAGGGAGTTTGTATGTGACAGGATTAATTTGTTGTATTATTTTAAAGGGGCCAACGTACCTGGGACTTAGTTTCTTGCTGGGAAGGAGGAGCCGGAGGTCCCGGGTGGATAGCCAGACCCTCTGTCCTAGATGAAGGATTGGGAACTCTCGGTGGCGGACAGCCTGGATCTTCTGGCGTCGTACTGCCCTTTGTAGGCGAATATGAGCAGTGTCCCAAACCTGACTGCTCCATTGAAACCAGTGATCGACCGCTGGGAAGTCCGAGCATTCCCCAGACCAGGAGAAGAGGGGAGGTTGATAGCCCAACACATATTCGAAGGTGGTCAGGCCTGTGGCGGGCTGCTTGAAGGGGTTTTGTGCATATTTTGCTAATGCAAGATACCTGGACCAGTCTTGTTGTTTGTGGCTACAGTAATATCTCAGAAAACATAAAATGTCTTGATTTAGTCGCTCTACTTGACCGTTAGACTGAAGGTGATACCTGGATGTCAAGATGACATTGATTTGGAGCAGTTCACAGAATGATTTCCACACTTCGGAAATTAACTGGGGGCAGTGGTCAGACATGATCTCTTCGGGTATGCCGTAGAGATGAAATACATAATGGAAAAGGGCCTCTGCATTTTCCCAGGCAGAAGGCAGCTTACAGAGAGGAATGAGGCGAAATTGTCAGCATCCTACCTCCTGTAGTTTGTCTCCGTGCCCCTAGAGGTCCCCTGATTTTTCCTCTGCCTTAGTTCTTCCTCGTGTGGCCTTGTTAGTGTTATCCAAGTCACCTGCGCCTTGTTTTCCCTAGTGTATTTAAGTGGTGTATTTTTCCCTTGGTTCCTCACTTGGTTTTTGAGTCTTCGCCCTGTGTCTCCTGCCTGGTCTCGCTAAAGCCTCTCTAGCTACCCCAAGTAAGGTTTCCTGAGTTTCTTTCTTTGGTTATAATTGTTCTCTGGTTTTGTTTTCTCCCCTCGTGGAGTTTTGTTTTCTCATGTGGTTTTTCCATTATTTTTGCTGTAGTTAATACCTCAGTCCAAGAAGACCTTTTGTTGTATTTTTCTTGCAAAGACTTTTTTTAAATAAATCTACATTTCCTGGGAAACTGCCTCAAGTGTTTCGTTTGGGTCCAACATTACCACTCCTGTGGATTAGTGGTAGATCTCTCAGCTACCATGCCAGAGACCTGAGTTCAAGCCTGGTGTGTGACAGAAAAACCAAGTCAGCTATGGACCCAGAAACACTCACCTCATAGGACCTGTTGGCAGTGATTGCCCAGCACTTTGAACGGCTCCCGGGCGCTTCACCTCCCACTGCTTCACCCCCAAGTGGCAACAGGCCTACTTCAGTTGCAGAGCCTCGATTACCACCTCCCAAGCCCTTTGCTGGGGATCCTAGATCCTGCCAGGGTTTCCTCACCCTATGCTCCCTGATCTTCGAGCTCCAGCCCTCAAGTTTTCCCGCTCCAAGATTGCTTACATAATTACCCTTCTCTCAGATAAGGGTCCGAGCCCCTTCAAGATGAGTTAGCCACCCGAGAACCAGCTGCTGATCTCGAGTCCCTCATTGCGATGGCCATCCGCCTGGACAATCGCCTGAGAGAGGTGGCTCGCCGCAAGGCGTCTCATTTCTAAGTTCCTGTGAGCAGGTCTGTGTCCCCAGTTCATATTCCTGCATCCAGAGCCTCCTCGGCTCCTGAACAGCCCCATGACTCCCCGGAGGACATGCAACTGGGTCGTTCCAGGCTTTCTCCCAATGAGAGGGAACATCGCATGAGGGAGCGACGTTGCCTTTACTGCGGTGCTTCCGGCCACTTTCGCTCTACTTGTTTCTCTGGAAATGGTTATCCCCGCCCAGCTACAGGAGGGCTGTGATGGGGAAAATTAGAGCTCCTCCTACTAACGCCGTCCTAGTGGTTCCAGTCACTTTGTCCTGGGAGGGCTATCTATCCTTGGCTAAGGAACTTGGGATCCCCACCCAAGTCCTTCCTCATCCCCAGGCAGTTACGGCATTGGATGGCAGATCTCTGGAACCGGGCAGAGTAACAGAGGCCACTCAGTCCCTGCGACTTACCATCCATCAACACCAGCAGGAGGAGACCTTCTATCTGATTGACTCCCCCGAGTATCCTGTTATGCTGGGCCACCCCTGGGTGTGGAGACATAATCCCTGGATCGACTGGTCCGCTGGCACCATTATGAACTGGGGTTCCACTTACCACCTCACCTGCCTGAGTCCCTCAGTCCCTAGTTCCGAGCTTCAAGAGTCGGTCGACCTGTCTCGAGTACCCAGTTCCTATCATCAGTTCAAGGCAGTGTTCTGCAAGTCCCGGGCCACCTCCTTACCACCTCACCGCCCCTACAACTGTGCCATTGAGCTACTCCCTGGCTCCTGCCCTCCCCGGGGTCGGATTTTCTCCTTGGCTTCCCCCGAGCGCACAGCAATGGATATCTACATTAAGGAATCCCTGGCCGCCGGCATCATCCGTGCCTCTAATACCTCAGTCCGAGAAGACCTTTTTGTTGTGTTTATTTTATTTTTTTTAAATAAATCTACTTTTCCTGGGAAACTGCCTCAAGTGTTTTGTTTGGGTCCAATATTACCATTCCCATGGATTAGTGGTAGATCTCTCAAATACCACGCCAGAGACCCGAGTTCAAGCCTGGCGCGTGATAGAAATGCTTTGGAAAATTTACAAATGACCACCAGGATGTCAAGTCACCTTTTATTTATATAGAGCTTTTAACAATACAGATTGTGTCAAAGCAACTGAACAGCATTAATTAGGAAAATAGTGTCAATAATGCAAACTGACAATAGTAAACACAAATTTTTCAGTTAAAGGCAGTTCATTAAAGTTAAAGGCAGGATGGTGGTATTCTCTTGTGAGGGCAGTAGGTCAGTAATGAAGTTCACACCCACATTTGACCATGGAAGCCAGGTAATAGGCAGAGGGTAGAGGAGGCCAGCAGGCAGTAACTTGGAGGATTTGGATTGGGCACACATTGGGCAGTTCTTTACAAATGAGGTCACGTCGGAAGTTAGGGTCACCAGAATTTGTTGCTGACCAGCTGTACAGTCCGGTTTTCTCCGGGATGCCCCGAACTTAGGGAGGTGTGGACCCATTGAATGACTCGTTCACGCAGACCTTGTGGAATGAATGTCGCCCCATCAAGGCATTGATTGGCTGGATCTCATCCCTCAGGTTCCATGAGACGGGAGCGATCACCAATAATGGCTTCAGAATTGGGTGGGGAATTTCTCGTGATTGGTCCTGAGAATAGATCCTGGACAAGGCATTAGCCTTCACATTCATGGAGCCGGAACAATACGTAACAGAAAAGTTGAAACGAGAGAAAAATAGAGCCCACCTACAGAAGCTTGTCTTGAATTGAGACGCTTAGCCCCTTGGATGTATTCCAGGTTTCGGTGATTGGTAAGTAAATTACAATCATATTATTGTGACTGTAAGAATTACATCGGAATGTATATTGTGAATAAATTAATATAAAACAAAAATAATAATATTTAACATATATGAAAATAAATAGAAACATTGATATATAGGAAGAAGTGTCATGTCACTGCCCCTAATTCTACTTGTCTGAATACAACAAAACTAATCATGAAAAGTCTGTTTAACAACAGCTAAATTCAGACACTGTCTAGTGCCACATTTTTGATAATTTTTCTCATATATCAATGGTAGACAACCCAGGTTCTGAACTTGCTGAGATGATTTAACGTCTTTGAAATAAATCCATGCAGTCTTTGAACATATTGGCTCTTTGGCGATACTTGTCAAGGTTCACTTGAAGTCCTTCAGTACTGAGAGAGAGTTCACTGTGCTCCTGTACATTTTTAGTTGTTTGTTTAGGAAAGAAGTCTTGCATTCACCTACACCTTGCCAACAGTTGTTCTCACCCCTGATAAATCTAAAATTACCACAGGGACATATTTTTGATTCAGCAGCGGATAAAAAAAAGTGAAAAAGTTTGAATGATCTCACACGCTTCATCGAATTTCTAAGTAACATATCATGTACTTGTAATTATGCAAACACCAGAGCAATGATGATGTTTTAGGCAGAAAATTACTACTTTTATAACAATAGAAATTCTACCTGGCACGATGCCATTCAATTTAGAATATTTATATCTAGACCCTCAGCAACAAAGGAGCTGAACTTCCATTTCATTAAATCTCTGAACAGATAGCTCTGGATTTCATGCTAAATGGAATGTCAATTTTTGATTATGGTCATTTTTTAAACTCTTGCTACAGATGGACTGTGGAAACAGGTAATGTAAATGACAAAAAAAATAGTAAATGGCTCCAGCTGTATGGAGGGCTGTCTGGCATATTCAAGCACTACTTTCATGTTTAGATAATAAGCACGTTTTCTGTTGGCTCATTTGGAGTCTGACTTTGGAAATGACGTTGAGGTGAACATTTTGCAGACCCAGGTCTTCGTCCAGGCAGTACAATGAAAACAGATACATAGTCTGTAGATCCATGTGTTAATTTAACTTTCTAGACTTTTTGTTTCTCTACAGTATGTATATTATTTCACCAACACAACAGGAAAAAAATTCTTAAAGGCATAGTTCACTATGAAAAGTGAAAATTCTATCATCATATATAAATAAATAATCACCCTCAGCATTCCAAACTTGTATGCATTTTGTTCCTTTTGCCAAACACAATAAGAGAATATATGAAGACTTTTCCATGCTCTTTTCCATGCAGTTACAATGAACAGCAACTGAAGCTGTCAAGCTTCAAAAAAGATACAAACGAACCAAAAAAAAAAAGTATCATAAAAGTGGAACATGTGACTTTTATGCTTTATTCAAAGTCTTCTGAAATTATACTATATTACCACTGAAACACGTAACATACACCCTAGCTCTCCTTGCCTAGTTAATGAGAATTCATGAAAGATGTAGCAAGGTCTGATTTATTAACGAATCACTAAGTCTTATATTTTTTCAGTAAACTGATTAATCCATTTCACAGAAATTGTCTGAATGATTTCTTCACTAGTAAGACTGATATGGTCCTGCTTCTCAAGTTAATGATCAGGGCCCAATGGTTAACAACTCACTGGTAGGGAAGATTACCAGTGATGAACAATGCAAAATTTGGCTTGGAATATAGTAAGATAGAATATACCGGTTTCCTCCTTTCCTTTTTTCTTCTCAGAATTGCATGATATAAATCACAACTGCTAGTTACAAAGTCAGAATTGCAAGATATAAACATGCAATTCTGAGAAATAAGGTCAGAAATGCCATATATAAACTCTTTGCGACTTTATATCTTGCAATTTTGACTTTATAACACAAAATTGCAAGTTATGAAGTCAGAACTGTGAGATATAAAATCGCAATTGTAAGACAGTAGTCGTTTTTTTCCCCTCAGAATTTGGACTTTATAACTTGCAATTGTGAGTTTATATCTCAAAATTCTGAGAAAATAAGTCAGAATTGTGAGGGAAAAAAAGTCAGAATTGTGAGATATAAACTTGCAATTGTGAGAAAATAGAAACTAGAATAATTGCACATAACTAGAAATGGCAAATAACAACAAATTGCAAGCTTATATTTCACAAATCTGAGAAAAAAGTCAGAATTGTGAGAAAACGTTTTTTTCCCTTTTTTTCAGTGATGGAAACGGGCTTCCGTAGCTTTTGCACTATTATGCCCTTTTCAACCCTAAAAGTTGAATAATGACAGAATTGACAGAAAAAAAATACAGAAAAATAAGTTCTTAGATTAACTATTTCTTTAAGCAATAATCATTCTCACCACTTAGAAGCATAAGACGGTAAGGCTCGTCAGGCTTTCTCTTGTAAGACAGGACCTCCTGATATATTGGTAAATGGATACTGGCATGTCCTTCACCCATCTTCTGTCTCACCTGTTGACTTGTGTTGTCGTTCCGGCTTAAACGGAAACTTTTCTTAAACCAGCTGTGGGAAAGGAGAAAACTAAATCAATTAACTTAACATTGCATGTAATTAGTTTTAGAAGAATACTTGAACTCTTTTTTTTAAATCATTTTTTATTTATTTAAATTTACATAGGTATGTCATAATATGTCAGGTTTGATTTGATTCTTTTTTCCCTTATATTGAGTAATGCATTTTGAAATTACAGCATAATTTGCTCAGAGTTCCTACCAAGTACAGATGCCAAAAATATTTGGGCAGTTGCACTTACATCTGTTTCTTATTAGACAAGCGTGTTTGTTTGGATCATTAGTGTATATTTTAGATAGCTGTCAATGTTTAGTTTTGCTTTGGAATTGGTTCTTGGAACATGAAATTAGACATGAGGACCAAAGAAGGGTCAACAAAACTGAAAAATCAGTAGACTTGAATCCAAGAGGTAGTCAAAACTATAGTCCTGGCAAGACCTACTGTTTGGTAAATCTCTGAGAAATGCAAGCATTGGTGAGCTTAACAGTGACCAAACAGAATCAGCATTGTGGCTGTCAGAGGAAAACTTTAACCATGAAGAAATCCCCTCAAGCAACTGTCTAACAGGAGTATTCACCAGGGTGAAGGAGATTTCTTAAAGAATATGTGAGTAATGGAAGATTAAGTAGCACATTACTAGGACAGGGGTTCCCAACCCTGTACATGGAAGCCCTTAACTGTACACATTATGGATGTCTTGCTTATCTGACACACCCATTTGAAGTTTTGGAGTTTCTACAAACAAAATCACGAGTTAAATCAGGTGTGTTTGATTAGGGAGCCATCCAAAACGTGTAAGGTTGGGAAACACTGGTCTGGGATATCAAGCAGAACTGATTATTGCAGACCATGATTAAGTGCAGTACAGGATGGACACAATGACTCGTACAAACCTAAAGTGGAGAGTCTAACTTACAAGAACATGTGCTTTACTGGAGCAATAAAGTAGAGGTGGAGTATTCCTCATTTTTGTTCTCAATGCTTTGTCATGCTGATGCTTTGTGAACTGCTGATGGTTTCTTTGGGCCAACAGGGTGATTGGAGCATTGAAGTTCCTTAAGAACAACAAATAAAGGTTTGAAAACTCTTGGAAGAGCTGAATCTATTTCCATGCAATCAATATATAAGAAAAAAAAACATTGTGGAAAAGTGAAGCACATTGTTTCAAACTTTGACAAAGTTGCCTTTGTTTAATAGCGCTGTGCACACTGTGCTTAAAAAGATAAGCATGTCGTCAAGGTACTCTGTAAAGCATGTCACAAAATACGTAATTGATGAAATTCTGGAAGTCTGTATTGACCTGAAGGACTGGGAGACTGACCAAATCAAGCCGCATTACCTGCCCTGTAGGCATAATGAAAATGCTCTTCTTCTCTTTTCCCTCTGGGTGAGGACCAGGGTGTAGACCCTGCATAGATCCAACTTTTTGAAGATGGTGGAACTTCTGGGCAACTCAAAAGTAGCCATCAATTTAAGACAATATTAATTGTTTGACATTTTTTTAACCAACTGTAGTTAACGTGTATATTCTTCATCCCAAAAAGAAAAACTTACATGTACCGGAGATGTGGAGGGTTGGATAGAACCAAAACCAGTGTCAAGGTCCCCTCCTCTGGATGTGCCTCTCTTTGTCAGAACAGGGGCCCTCTGGGTCAGAAGTCGCCCATCCCTGATCTATTGCATGGCCAAAAGGTCACTGAGGGGAAGGATTAATGCTATGGTCAATACTTATTTTTCCTCTATAGTTACCTGTACAAAATACAGAAAACAGGGCTTTTATGCTTATTCTGCCATGTCAAAGTGATGAGATATAATCCTAAATTTTAATGATCATAACTTATTTAATATCAGGGGAAACATGTTTCTTCTCTATCAGTATAATAGTACCTACTCTCACATATTTGACTACATACCTGTCTCCCATAATTCCATCCTGTAATAATATCAAAGTACATGCAGATGTCAAGATCAAGAATACTCAATTGGTACATGCTCGCACATAAAGGATGTTTACATCTTGTCCTGTATTTAAAAACGGAATGTCTGGATGTGTCCAGTGACTGCTGAGAAAGATCAGATGATAACAGGGGAAGTCCCTGTGGCAGCATGGGGAAACAGCTGACAGGAGGGATTAGACCCCAATGGGATAGTCATGGGCTAGCAGCTATCCATGGCTGTGGTATCCTAAGCTGTTTAGCATATTGGAAACACCTGCCATAGCTACAGAAAGACAACGGAAGGAAATACCCTCAGAGTCTGTGAGAGGGAGGGTGGAAAAAGACTTCTTTGCAAAATAAATCAAATCAGTCGGATGAAGCACAGCAACTGAACCACAGCTTGCAGTGCAGCAGTACCTCTGTCATAGAGGAAGTACCCTCAAGCACAGAGATGGCATCAGTAGGGGATCCTGCCTAACCTCCTAGACCTGCAGTCGAGAAGAAGCTTGCCAGGCACAGATTGCACGTGAAATCCCATAGGAAAAATGTATTGCTCAGTGGTTGATTTTACTAAGCTCAGGAGACTTCGATGAGATTCTCATATATCTCTCCTTTTAGTATCAACAGCATTTCAGATGTTTCTCCTAAAATTCCTTAGGATAAATGGAAGTAGACACAAATGAGACATGAAAAATATTTGAGAATAAACAGAGAATGTGTTGGAAGAAACATAAAATATCTCTTTATTGTCTTGCTGCAATCTCTATCAAGACAACATTATAGGAATATTTTATTGCTCAGTGGTTGCTCTTTCTCATGTATTTCTCATTTTAGTCTCAACAGTGTCTCAGATGTTTCTCCTAAAAAATAGACACAACTGAGACATGATACATTTCTGAAAGAAAGGAATCCAAAATGACAATGGGAGAGAAACGTGTGAGAAACATGGGATATCTCTTTATTGTCTTGCTGTAATCTCTTGTTAAAATGTTGTTAAATTACTTCCTGCATAGTTACTTGTTAACAACGGACCATTATTCTAAAGTGTTATCTAAATATCTTCTAAGAGTCGGAGCAGATTTCCTTGTATAGGCATTGCTTCTAGATGTAGTGCGGCTGTGCTTCGAGCAACGCGAGTTCGAGTCCCAGCCTGGGGACCTTTCGTGAGCCGGTAAATAAATATCTAAATCAAAACAGTAAGGGTTCCTACGCAGTTTAGAAATATGGAAATTGATTTAAGTAATTTCCAGGAAATGCATGGAAAAAGGCAACTGCAACACTGCTATTTTATTTGCAAAACCAGCAAAAGATAAGGAAGCAAACATGTAGGCCTAGTAGAAAATGTATCTGTATTTAAGTTGATTATTAGCCTACTCTTGACAGAGAGCTGGTTTGGTTTTTGAGAGACAGAGACGTGCAGAGACAGCAACGCGGCTGTTTGATTGGCGATTGCGCTGTGCTTGCCTTATTCATTCATGTATCATATCGTAGCAGCCTATAAGGTTTAAATCATTCATTGCCTTTTATATATACACAAATAGTAGAACGTGTATGATGTATTATTTTAGGTAATATTAGGCCTACTCTTGCCAAGCTCTGATTTCTGAGAGATGCACGGAGTGGCAACAGCAACGCGGTGTTTGATTTGTGCTCTTTTCATTCATAAAGTTTACATTAATTCACTTCACACACTCATTATTGCGTGAATTTAGAGGTTTGCATAAAATATCGAGCTGATCCCCTATGGCTCACCTGTGAATCCAGCAAACACCAGACTGTGCTGCAGCCTCAGCCGAATATTCGGGCAGAATTATTCATTATCCGTTTTAAAGGCATTATCTGTGCCTTTCTTAATACACTCCGACCCAAGACGGCAAAAACGTCAAAAACCGTCTCGCCATGCTGAGAAATGAAAACTGGAGACCATTCAACAATTGTCCAACTATCCATAAGGTAGCTACCAATGATAACAGTATCAAAAACACATTACAGGGCACTGATAGCTGTTGATGTTCATCTATACCTCTGGAAATTATGTAGTGGAGGGCCTGAACATAGGAACATAATGCTCTTGGTGAACATATGTAAAGCATATCTCAGACTGTCTGCTGCTCCCCTGTGTAGCATCTGGACCAATCAAACACACAATATATATTTTGTTTTTATATTTAACAAATACTCTGTAACCCCCCTTCAGTTAACAAGCAATACGAGGACACACAAATACTTGTTTGATTGGTCCCACCGATATTAATCTTGCTGAATCCCTTAAATGCTTCCAGACATTTAGTGTCCAACATAGAGAGCAAAATTGGGCCTGAAGGTCAAACAGCTTCTTTATAAATAAATCAAAAAGAAGCTAGGAAGATTTGACAGAGATTATCAAACCAAGGCCTAAAGATGAGTTTTATCTGAGTGGCCCACTGGACTCCCACTATATCTTTTGACAGTAGTTTTTCTTTCTTAGATTCTTGTAACTTTTTTATTATTATTATTATTTCTACAGGTCAGGATATCTAAATAGACTTAAGCAAAGAAAAATGAACACTAAACATACAATAGTAAAAAAATATATTCTACACTGTAAAAATATGAACTTGCTTCATGTGGTAACTAACTAACTAAATAAACTTCTATAAAACTTCTATTAAAAAATAGTTGAGTAAATCAACCTTGAATTATACTTATGTTATACAGGAATACAGATGAAAGTCGTTTCCCTCAGTTTTCTATCACTGAAAGATACAATAAGGAAAATAAAAAAGGTCACCAGTTCTTTATACTCATTACATTCTAATATCTAGCAGACATGAAAAAAAGAACAATTTATGAAACATAAGCTCTTATGAGGTTATACGAAATATGTTTTTATGAACACAACAATGCTGCTAAAGATATACCAAAGAGAATCCTCTGTGACACTATAATTCCATCAGCATTCAGGCTCATCTCTGTTCACAGATGACCTTGGTTACAATTAATGAACATTACTGCTTGTTTCCATCATGTTCAAGGAAAGCTGAGCGGCTGGCAGTAAATAACCTGGATCAGGCCCGATCCTTAATGCAACTGATGACTGGTGACGGTGGTGATGACAGAGACTTTATCTAGAGATTACAAACTTGGAACCTGCAGCATTTTTTCATGTCGGAAAAATGACAGAAACATAGCCACATGATCAGTTTCAGAAAATAACACCGTGCAGGAGTCACCACTCCAGAAGGTTAATTATTGTTTATTCATGGGCTACACCAAAGCAGGGCTTTCACCACATGCATGTGGTTTCGCGGAAGCCATGTTGTGGGCACGGTGAGGCTCTGACTTACTGAAATGATATGGGCATCTCCTAGCTCTGACATCAGCAAAATTACACTCAGTTGGTAGAACAGCCTCTGTCTTATTATAAGTTACAGAGATGTTTGAGTTTTTGGAAGCAGTTTTGTTAGGATTGACTTGGGATCATGGTAATCCTGGTGGTCATGTTGTTTTCCAGAGTCTGTAACATGGAAGATCATTGTAGACAGAGAGCAATTGAAGGGCACCATCAGATTAAAATGTTTTGAGCCTTTTGGGACCATGTGAATTAGCTTTGAAGTCATAGTATGTTACTGCAGGAGTATTCAAGTGGTGTCTGGGCATTCCTGGGGGCTGAGATAGATAGATTTCTGGAAACTAAGTCACACCTGACTGTAAGTCACACTGGGTCAATTGGGTCAGTTATGGCTTATGTTGGGTCATTTATATTCTGGAAAATATGACAACCATTAAAACGAGTTTGTCATATATGTTTCTCAGTACAAATGAGTCTTTGTACACGACAATAGATGCATTTATATTTTAGGTAGGGAGTCTTTTGCAAAGTAATCATATTCAGGGGCCTGTTACATTTGACAATTATAAGCTTAAAAGCTGACAAAATTCAGTTTTTAGCAGATGTACTGTATACATTTAAAATGTATTTACTTTCTCTTTAAACTGGACCAAAATATTGATAACTCATCTTGTAAAATATTAATTCATGTATGTTTATTATATCTATCTATCTATCTATCTATCTATCTATCTATCTATCTATCTATCTATCTATCTATCTATCTATCTATCTATCTTAATTTTTCATAAAAATGCCATAACTCCATTTTTCAGTAAAATGACTGTTGACATTTGTTGGACTACTCTAATCGTTTAGTCTGCTTAAACCATGCCCTTCCATAATCGACTGCAAACGCGCTACAAATCCCTGCCCTTCATTTGTTTTGCATTTTAGTTATAATCCGTTACACTCAAATGTATATCACAGTACAGAAGAGACAGATCTCCAATTAAAATTTTAATTATGGGTGTACTATCCCTTATATAAAGAATGAGAGGTACTCCAAAACACACTGGATACCCTCTATACCTCCAGACTGCTGCACTTGTGTTCCTGGAGCAATGCATGGAGCCACCCTAATGAGCCATTAACTCATCGATAGCGATTTAATGTGCGAGCAGTGAGTCAACACAGACACCATATATCCCATGCAGCAGAATCTGGACAGACAATCCGCTAATATGACCGGGAGTGCTTTGTTATGCCTCTTCAGAAACCACAAGACACTCAACCTCATGAAGTACACAGTTCACATTATCTGCCACAAACGGTACATAACAATTATGACATATCATATGCGGTTGGTTACACCAGACTGCATGCTAAAACCATTATCTGTTTGACGAAGGCTTTCATTGCCATTTTACAGAAGTCTACTAACATACCTGACACCGAAAACATTCAAAAGATCTGGAGAAGTAAGCAAGCTTTCTTGAGTTTCAAGCATGCATTAACGAATTGGCTCTTTGTAGCATGTGGGACTGCATACCGATTAAATAATCTGGTTTGTAAATAGAGCCTGTTTTTAATGTGTCTCTGTTTTTCCATGTCTGGATCTTATTGGGATTCGCTGATAACTTTTCCAGGTTTCCCCAGTTTAATATCCCACCACACCTCTCCCTCATGACCCTTTTCATATCCCACAACACTCTGGGCCTTGTATCTCCACATGGTTACTCTGAACAGCACCTCTAAATTTTAGCAAGGGGTTTGCTGAATAGATTTATAGAAGAATTTTGACAATTGCTCAAAAAGCATCCAGTGCTACCAGAGCTCTCCATCTGTGGCAAAAGCATCCAATTTTCCATCACATATTTGCTGCGTCGCTGCTGTGATAAATCTGAAATTTTGGATCTGGCAAAATAAGCACAGTATGGCTTGGTCCCATTGTAATGTCTTAAGCATGTTTTCTTTAGGGACCGCAACAGCCCTGACGCTAGTTTGGCCATTGTGTGTCCTGGAGATTAGCTGTGGACATACTGGTTTTTGAAGTGGGGTCAAGGTAGCCAGAGAGCTGAAAATGAGGCATGTGTCTGCTAGACACATCCAGTAGCCTAGCTGCTAAATGAGTGCAGTGCATGTTTAGCTCTCAGATGGCCTTTAACATTAATGGACCAGCACAAAACACCCAGTCTGGAGCCATAAAAGCCTCTCCAATTAACATGAATGCTCAAACCAGATCAGGCTCAATCTAAAACTAATGATCCTCACCTTGAATAAACATCATCCTCATAATGGTGTGGGAACATAATGCAAAAGTACAAATGAGACAGGATGAGATGATATCTCTAACAACTATCTTGTTCATCAGCACTGTGACTTACAGGCCAAGTCACATATACTGCAAAAAAAAAGGTGTGATTGGTTGCATTTGAATTAACAGTGAGGTCAAACAGAAATGCATATACATTTGATATGTTTCCTGGGAATTTGACCTATGCCAGTGGACTGCAAAAAAAAGTAATTTGAGATAAAAAAAAATGTCTTGCAAAATATGTTTAATGCAATGATTTTCAGTCCTCTTCAGGATAAATTTTAATCAGCATATTTTAGGTATCTACAGAGTGCTATCAACAGAGACTTACAGTTCTCTGTAAACTTAAGCACTTGTCTGTTCAGCCTCGTCTCCTTCTTCTCCTGTATTGAAGTATTATTGAGCCAGTTCTTATGTATGGTGCCATTTGTTTCTTTCATATGCTTACAGTTGTTAATAAGAACAAACTTTTAAAGAAAACTAATTTGGCTAGTAAGATTATTGGTATTCCTAATCCTAATTTTTCAGATTGTGTCACTTTAGCTACGATTTGGAAAGCACATATAATCCTAAATGATCCAGATCACCCACTCCATCGGTATTTTATTCCCCTTCAATCTGGCCGTAGGTATAGATCACCTATGTGCAGGAAGACTAAGTATAGGAAGATTTTTTTTCCTACAGCTATACGTGTTTTAAACACATGGGAAATCAACCATCATCTTACGCTTATGCATTTCTTTTTTTGTAGTTTTTTTTGTGATATGATGTGAATTGACGTTACTGTTTTTGATTGTATTGTGATAAGCTGTCTTGGTGTTATATACACACCCTCTGTGAAAATGAATTTCCTCTCTGAGGACAAATAAATTACCTCTCTCTCTTCAGAATAATACAACAAACATTAATATTGTAACATTGTAATTTGTGTGTTTGTATAGACAATAGTTTGCTTGCAGAATTAAATGGCTACTTTTTAATATTGAAAATGTTGAAGCCAAAGCAAAATATACCAGATAAGAAATACATTTTATGCGTTTCTGTCAGCTATAACAGAACAGCTATATGTATGCCAAAGGTTACACTTGCCAGATGGTAAATGGCGAGATGGTGCAATCTTGATATCTTCTTATGAACCTTCTGATGTCCCTTGCCATGTTATGCCACCAGAAACGATCTTGAAGCAGTAAGAGTGTTTGATTGACCCTGATGTGACCAGTGCCCACAGAATAATGTTATGATCGAATGAGACTGAGACGTTGAGATCTGGGAACATATTGAAGACCTTGAGGGCAACCTCCCATAGGTTTTTTTGGAGGCACTGGACTCGGTATCGTCCTCTTTCCAGGATAGAACTAGTAATCACACTGATGGTTGCTCGGTCACACGGATGATGGGTTTTGGATCTTCAGAGGAGTCATTGCTTCAGATGAGACACAGCATCTGCTCTGGATGACAGGAGATTTGGAAATCGAATCGAGTAAATAAAAGAGCCCAGTGGGCTTGGTGAGGATTGAGCCGTTTCGCTTCTCTGAGATGCTGTAAGTTCTTGTGATCCGTCCAACACTGTGAAGGGATGACGTGCACCCTCCAGCCAGTGCTTGATGGCTAGTAACTCCTATGACAAGATTCCTGTCATAATTCCTCTCCGCTGGGCTTAATTTCTTGGAGAAGAAACTGCATGGATGGAGTTTAGGCAGCATTCCCTGCTGCTGCAAAAGCACGACTCTGACACCAGTAGTGGAAGCATCCACTTCAACAGTGAAGGGCTTATTTGGATCAGGGTGGACTAGGAGCGGTGCTGTGCAGAAGGCCTGTTTCAGATTCTCAAAGGCCTATGTGGCCACTGGTGACCAGGACAGAGGCTCGGGCTTACCACAGAGGAGAGTTATAAGGGGACTGGTTATGGAGCTGAAATTGAAGATGAAAAAGGCAATAGAAATGAGCAAATCCCAGGAAACGTTGGAGCTCTTTCACAGTAGTGGGAGTTGGCCAATTGCAGATGGCGTCCACCTTCCTCTCGTCCATAGAAATGGCATGTTGACTGATATTGTGTCCGAGGAATTGGATCACCGACTGGTAGAACTGATATTTCTAGGCATTGAAGTATAGATGCAACTGTCTCAACTTTGAAGGACTTCTGCATTGTGGTGGTGATGTTCAGACATGCTCCGGGAGTACACTAGGATATCGTTGATGTAGACTATGACAAAGTGGTGGAGGTACTCCCAGAGCACCTCGTGCACAAAGTTCTGGAAGACGGAAGGAGCATTGACAAGGCCATATGGCATAATGCAGTACTCAAAGTGGCCAGTAGGCAGCAGTCTTCCATTCATCCCCTTTTCAAATTCTGATCAGATTATATGCACTGTGGAGATCCAGCTTTGTGAAGACTCTGGCACCTTTGAGTTGTTCAGGAGCAGCAGGGACAAGAAGAAGATTATATTGGAATTTGACTGAGATTTTATTGAGAGCACGATAATTGATTCAGGGCCGCAAGCCTTCGTCCTTTTTGGCCACAAAAAAGAAGCTGGAAGCAGCAGGGGAGATGTAAGCTCAGATGCATCCTTGCTGGAGGACTTTTGAATGTGCTCCTCCATGGCCTTCTGCTCTGGAATGGACAGTGTATAGATCTTTGCACAAGGCACTGGTGCACCGGAATGAGATCGATGGGACAGTCCCATGGCCGGTGCGGGGGCAGTTGAGTAGCTTTCTTTGGACAAAACACATCGCTGAAGTGGACATAGCACTCAGGGATGTCATCCAATTGTTGCTATACCAGGCTCTCAATAGATGTGGAGAATACAGAAACTGAATATTTAGGAGCTTGGAGAGGGAGCTTCGGGAAACAGGCAGGGAAACAGCTATCTGTTTCTATCTGCTCTGCCAGGACAGCACTGTATGATGTTTAATTAACCACAGTCACCCTAGGATGATGCCAGCAGTGGAATTCTCCAGAACTAGCAGATGGAAATCCTCTTGATGTAATTTGCCAATGCACAGTTGAATGTGATCCAATGTATAATGGACGAGACTCCAGTTGAGGAGTTTGCCAGTTATTGACTTGGGTTGGCAATTCTTCTCATTGAGGGTTTTCTGGAGGCTGAGCTAATGGCAGAGTTCTCCGGAGAATAAGTTCCCGGCTGACCCAGAGTAGATAAAGGCGGTGACTGAAATAGATACATTGTAGGAAGTAATGAGCACTTTGGTGTACAAAACTCACCAGAGGACGAGGGGAATGGATGGGGCATGTTGTAATGGCATGTCCTGAGTCACCGCAGTACAAACAGAGACCCTGAGTAAGCCGTTGTCGTCGCTCAGCCATTGGGAGTCGAGTGGATTCAACTTGCATCAGCTCTGATTCTGGAGAGCTGGCAGGTTCAGGTTGGTGAGGAGAGTGGAGCTGACCCTGGGAGTTGTCCTGACACCCCTGCATACAATGGGAAACTATGATGGCTAGTTGGATGAATCTCTCGAGGCTGATGGTATCATCATATGCAGCGAGATGCAGCCAAAGTCGCAGTGACAACCCTTGACTAAACGTTGTGAGGAGAGAACGCTTGTTCCATCCACTCATATTCTGCATATCCAGCATATTCTGAGACGGACATCTTCCCTTGGCACAGATGGTACAATTGGACACTGATGAAAGAGTCACTGAGGGGTCTGCCAAAAACTTTGCAGAAATGGGCTACAAAGCTGTCTAAAGAATGTTTTACCAGTCCTGATTGTTGCCAGATAATCTTGGCCCACTGCAGTGCCTTTTCTGTTAGAAAGGAGATGATAAAGCATATTTTTGCTCTCTCCATCGGGAAGAGGTGTGGCTGCATCTCGAGGGCCAGCGAGCATTGGAGCAAAAATCCGTTGCACTCCACCCCTGAATCAGAGTAGGGCAAAAGGTTAGCCATGGGATTAGCAACATAAGCCATAGAAATAGTGGGGATCAGTGCAGTGACTGGTGTGGTGGTGACTGAAGTGGTGAGAGTGTGGCAAAGCACATTTATAAGATCCTTGAAGGCATCTGTGTCCGATGGGCTAATGTTGTCGCACGAACAGTGCTGGTCTGGTTTTCTGTCAGGGAACATAGACTCAGTTCGGTGAAACAACAGTGAAGGATTTATTGAGATCAGTGCAATAGGTCAGTAATGGCAATGACAACTGAGCAAAGAAGAGGAGTAATGTACGTGTGGAGGTGAGTAGCACACACACAAACAATAGTTCTTGAGTCGCTTTATGGAAATCAATAGTATCTTATTTTACAGGTAAACATCAAACACAATGGGGGCTGGAGACTGGAGATGGAGACCAGAGCTTCAGAGACGTGGAGAAATGTATACTGTACAAGGTAATAATTAGTGCTGCATTGTTATGCACAAAATTCAATAATGAATTCAAAAGTAGTGTATTGAGGACTTTTTAATTTAAAAGTACTGCTATATGAACAAAAGTGCAATAGCATTTGGTTTGCAAACACTTTAAACAAATAAGGTGCTTTTTTTACAGAAGTATTCCTTTTACATAGTAGCAGTTAAAATATTTCTTGTAAATCTCAACATTAATGTAATCAAATTAAATATAAAACAAGCTATTTGCCACTGCCAGGGCATTAACGTTTTTATAGAAAATATTTTATAGTTTGTTATAGAAAAACAAGTTATGCTCAAAGTCCAGAGCCTCGATCATAACATTATAACAGGCACCTTCCGAGTAGAGACCTGCACTATTGCAGGACCTAACGTAGCAGAGTGTGGCGCGGGACAACACTTGATGGGCTAGTGCGGGCAGATAGAGACTCGTGTGTGCGGGATGCGGGACAATAAGGGTGTATCACACTAGGCAATCTTACCCGTGCCCGAGAGCGTCTGACCCACAAAGCCCGGTTCGTTTGACTAGTGTGATTGCTCCGTGCCGCGGTTCGTTTAGCCAGCCCTGGCTCGGTTGGAAGAGGTGGGCCAGAGCACGGTTCACTTAGGCTCGGGCGCGATACGCATGTAGTGTGAGCGGAGCGCGGAACTTCTGATATGTGCAGAATGATTGCGTGAACATTTCTGAGTGGCAAAAGTGATGGATCTGTAAAGCAATATATTGTGAGAGGGCCGTGTGTGTTACCACGTCCCAAACGACTCAAATAATAAACCACAAAATTAACAAAATGATGCACTCCACTGTGCTGAGCGAGAGCGCTTCTCTGCTGCCTTCACGTGCTATCGGAAACTTCCTATTTCCCACTTATGAAGTCGTGAGCGCTTCATGCAGAGCGCTGCTGCAGTCTTTGGCCCACCCCAAATCCTCTTACTGGTTGAGACGCATGATGACACCCATCCCAAGTCAGTACTGATCAACATCCCACCCCTCCTGTGACCCATGGTTTGTCTGTATTTGTATTCAGAGCCAATGAGCAACGGACTTTCATAATAATAAAAAACTGCATTAATACGTGATAAAATAATTGTCGGCGTTAATAAATTAATGCATTAACAAGATAATAACGCGTTAACTTGCCCAGCCCTAGTAATAATACAGGTAAGTAGTTTGTGGGAGTAACAGGAGTAGTCCTAGTCGTAGATATATAAATAGTGCTAGTGATGAGTGCAATGATTGATGACAGGTTGAGGTGATTACAACTTAGGGGAATGTGCTCATTGTGAGGGAATGCCAGTGGAGCCTGGTGAATCTGTGACAATCTATCTGTCCTTTTATTTTTGGACCATCACATTTGGAGGTTACATTATATTATCACTATTATATGTGTGTGTGTGTTTATTAAAGTTTAACTTTTGATACATCATATTGTGTCAGCATTCATGTTCTACAGTATGTAGCTGTAGGAATCATTGGCTACGTGCTTACAGTGTAAGTACAGTATAAATGAAAAAAAGGCGGTTACAATTCAGACAAATAAATCACCTATATGTATGCCACTTATTGCTCCATAGTCCACATCCTCTGGTCACCGAGTGAAGGCAGGTTAGAGAAAAAAGAGAAAAAAGTGCACTCTATTCAAATAATGATAATTGTGAGATGGAGTCTGGACAACCCTTAATCAAGAAGTGGTGACAGAAAGGGATCATTTGCAATGTTACTCTTTTTTATACATGATGTATACAAAGACAAAAATACTGGCAAATTAGAGTTGGGTTACTGTTATGTGACTGTGCAGAAAATGATTAAAAAGATTACCTTCCATGAAGTCTTTTCAGTGTGAGTGAAAGGGAAAGAGAAAGAAGGAGAAAGAGAAATTATCAGAAATTGCATTCACAACTAGAAAAAAAAATGTTTTTGACATTTTGTAGAGGTTTCTAATACTGAGGAAATACATTCTCTGTGACTGTTCTTGAATGGCCCAGCCAGAGCCCTGACTTAAACCCAATTGAGCATCTCTGGAGAGACCTAAAAATGGCTGTCCACCAATGTTTACCATCCAACCTGACAGAACTGGGGAGGATCTGCAAGGAGGAATGGCAGAGGATCTCCAAATCCAGGTGTGAAAAACTTGTTGCCTCTTTCCCAAAAAGACTCATGGCTGTATTAGATCCAAAGGGTGCTTCTACTAAATACTGAGCAAAGGGTCTGAATACTTAGGACCATGTGATATTTCAGTTTTTCTTTTTTAATAAATCTGCAAAAATGTCAACAATTCTGTGTTTTTCTGTCAATATGGGGTGCTGTGTGTACATTAATGAGGGAAAAAAAATAACTTAAATGATTTTAGCAAATGGCTGCAATATAACAAAGAGTGAAAAATTTAAGGGGGTCTGAATACTTTCCGTACCCACTGTATATTAAAGTTCATAAGTACCACTGCTTTGTTTACAGCAGAAACCAAGGAAACGCTTTAAGCGCCACCTGCTGGCAGAGAGTGAGTCTGCGTCTCATTCAGCTCATCTGCTGTTTCTGTATCATGCAGATATGTTTTATGCATAGTTTCACAAAACTGAAGTCAGACCATTCTGTTTTTGCTTCAAATCTAGAAATTATACAATTTAATTTAGATTAAAAACGGCTCATGTTACATGTATGCAGCATCTTTGTTTGGATCATGATTAAAATCCAGTGGTTGCCTCTAATTTTAAATGGAAAGAGCACAGACAAAGCCTTAGTTTGTTTATATGAAGAGATTTATTTTATTTGTGTTACTTATTTATTTGATTTGGGGCTTGTTTTAAAATTTCAGTTTAGTTTTGTTATTTACATTTACATTATATTTAAATTTTGTTATTTAGCAAACGCTTTTATCCAAAGCGACTAACAAATGAGGACAATAGAAGCAATCAAAACCAACAAAAGAGCAATAATTTAAGTGCTATATTAGTATATTATTATAGTGTTATATTTCAATTTATTTCAAAATAATGTACACAAAAACGTACAGTATTTTGTTCAAGCAATAATAAAAGGACACATTTAATTTCTAATTTGTCTTAAATATCATTTTGTTAAAAAAAATCGTAAATCGAATTGAATCGTGAAATCAAAATCGTGAATCGAATCGAATCGTGAGTCGAAAAAATCGTTACATCCCTAATAAATATATATATATATATATATATATATATATATATTAGTGCTGGGCAATGATTACATTTATTTATTTATTTTATAGCGAATAATCGCATGATTGTCTGCGATTAATCACATTATGCACAAAATTTTATAATGCATTCAAAAGTAGTGTATTGTACACTTTTTAATTTAAAAGTACTGCTATATGAACAAAAGTGCAATAGCATTTGGTTTGCAAACACTTTAAACAAATAAGGTGCTTTTTTTACAGCAGTATTCCTTTTACATAGTAGCAGTTAAAATATTTCTTGTAAATCTCAACATTAATGTAATCAAATTAAATATAAAACAAGCTATTTGCCACTGCCAGGGCATTAACGTTTTTATAGAAAATATTTTATAGTTTGTTATAGAAAAACAAGTTATGCTCAAAGTCCAGAGCCTCGATCATAACATTATAACAGGCACCTTCCGAGTAGAGACCTGCACTATTGCAGGACCTAACGTAGCAGAGTGTGGCGCGGGACAACACTTGATGGGCTAGTGCGGGCAGATAGAGACTCGTGTGTGCGGGATGCGGGACAATAAGGGTGTATCACACTAGGCAATCTTACCCGTGCCCGAGAGCGTCTGACCCACAAAGCCCGGTTCGTTTGACTAGTGTGATTGCTCCGTGCCGCGGTTCGTTTAGCCAGCCCTGGCTCGGTTGGAAGAGGTGGGCCAGAGCACGGTTCACTTAGGCTCGGGCGCGATACGCATGTAGTGTGAGCGGAGCGCGGAACTTCTGATATGTGCAGAATGATTGCGTGAACATTTCTGAGTGGCAAAAGTGATGGATCTGTAAAGCAATATATTGTGAGAGGGCCGTGTGTGTTACCACGTCCCAAACGACTCAAATAATAAACCACAAAATTAACAAAACGATGCACTCCACTGTGCTGAGCGAGAGCGCTTCTCTGCTGCCTTCACGTGCTATCGGAAACTTCCTATTTCCCACTTATGAAGTCGTGAGCGCTTCATGCAGAGCGCTGCTGCAGTCTTTGGCCCACCCCAAATCCTCTTACTGGTTGAGACGCATGATGACACCCATCCCAAGTCAGTACTGATCAACATCCCACCCCTCCTGTGACCCATGGTTTGTCTGTATTTGTATTCAGAGCCAATGAGCAACGGACTTTCATAATAATAAAAAACTGCATTAATACGTGATAAAATAATTGTCGGCGTTAATAAATTAATGCATTAACAAGATAATAACGCGTTAACTTGCCCAGCCCTAGTAATAATACAGGTAAGTAGTTTGTGGGAGTAACAGGAGTAGTCCTAGTCGTAGATATATAAATAGTGCTAGTGATGAGTGCAATGATTGATGACAGGTTGAGGTGATTACAACTTAGGGGAATGTGCTCATTGTGAGGGAATGCCAGTGGAGCCTGGTGAATCTGTGACAATCTATCTGTCCTTTTATTTTTGGACCATCACATTTGGAGGTTACATTATATTATCACTATTATATGTGTGTGTGTGTTTATTAAAGTTTAACTTTTGATACATCATATTGTGTCAGCATTCATGTTCTACAGTATGTAGCTGTAGGAATCATTGGCTACGTGCTTACAGTGTAAGTACAGTATAAATGAAAAAAGGCGGTTACAATTCAGACAAATAAATCACCTATATGTATGCCACTTATTGCTCCATAGTCCACATCCTCTGGTCACCGAGTGAAGGCAGGTTAGAGAAAAAAGAGAAAAAAGTGCACTCTATTCAAATAATGATAATTGTGAGATGGAGTCTGGACAACCCTTAATCAAGAAGTGGTGACAGAAAGGGATCATTTGCAATGTTACTCTTTTTTATACATGATGTATACAAAGACAAAAATACTGGCAAATTAGAGTTGGGTTACTGTTATGTGACTGTGCAGAAAATGATTAAAAATTTTTTTATAATATCTTATATGATATCCTGTTAACATGCAGATGGCCACCACTTTCTATTCATTGTGACTTACAGCATACATTTAAACAATGTATACTAAAAATATCTACAGGTTGTGTGGTACAAACAAATGCACGACGAAGATGAAGATGAAAAAATAGACTTTTAATAATCCACACGGGAAGTTCAAACACAGGTAGTAACGTCTTGGTTACGTATGTAACGTCTCGGTTACTTGTGTAACCCTCGTTCCCTGAATGAGGGAACGGAGACGTTACGTCAGTCGTGACTGATGAATTGGGATCTCGCCCGAGAGCCCAATCACCTTCGAGTGTTAACTAAACAAGCCAATGACAGTTGGCGTGCGTGTTTCGCCACGCGCACCCCGCCCCGCAGCGCGGGTATAAAAGGAGAGCGCGTGCAAACGCACATCAGTTTTTCGCTGAGGAGCCGAGACTACGTGCCCCGGCCGTACAGCGGTGGTACAGCAACTGTGGCAACGGAACGTAACGTCTCCGAAAACACTGGGAAAGCGAACCCAGTTGGGAACGCTACGGAAGCCACATCCCGCACATAGGAGGTATCATGTGGAATTACACATAATGTGGACTGGCCCAGGGCAGTACTGCATATGGAAGTCCCTGCGGTAGACTCAACCCACCTGAGGTGAGATAACTACGCAGCAGAGATGGCAGTGAACGACTGCCAGG
>NW_015505577.1:382311-382732 GCF_001515645.1 Sinocyclocheilus grahami
AAAGAGAAATTATCAGAAATTGCATTCACAACTAGAAAAAAAAATGTTTTTGACATTTTGTAGAGGTTTCTAATACTGAGGAAATACATTCTCATTATGAGATTACACAGACATTATAGCTATTTGTCAAAGAAAGAAGGTGCACTTAGATACAGCAAAAGGCCTAGCACATTTTTACTGTTGTCATGGTCACAGAGTTTGATGGCACCCTCACAGTTAGTTCACTGTCTTCTCATGCATATTACTCACAGGACTTGAATGTAGTTTCTCGATCTGGCAAGCCCTAAGCTAATTGTCTGACTAGATGCAACTTTCAGGAGTAGGGCTTATGGATTCCATTGCGGCTAAGTAGACTGACTGATTGATCGGTCCATAGGTTATACAGTGGTGTGAAAAGGTTTTTGCCCCCTTCCTGTTTTTT
>NW_015505577.1:384434-385202 GCF_001515645.1 Sinocyclocheilus grahami
TTTCTGTGACCAAGCTCAACTTGTCCTAACTATGTCCTCACCTGCAGTTCATTGGGGAATGATGTGTTTCATGCTTATACAGAGCCAGTAAAATGGCTGGTGCTGTCTTGAGTTTAACGTGGCATTTTGGTAACCCTTTGCTTCGACCCAAGCTCTGTGTTTGAGTGTGTTATAGGGGAGGCCGTAAAGTGACCTCGTCAATCATCTCCGTGTGAGGACTCAGAGTCGCAGAGCAGCTGTCACTTTCCTTGCATCAACCCACAGATGGAGCTTTTATAGGGAAGGCTGTTGCTTTGAACAGACCTACAATGGCTTTTCAAGATGAGATCAAACTATTCCAGATCCATCAATTGGGTTCTTCCTTTTCCACCCCACTTTAATTCCCTCAAGAATTTATACTGCAGCAAAATAAAGACAGCACAATGACAACTACATGTTACTTTGAGATATTGAGGTGGACAGCATATTGTGTTCTCTCTGTTCATCAGTTCAGATGAACTAGCTCAGATGGAGTGTTCAGGTGAAATATTCAAAGACAATGAGAAAATGCATTACTTATTCTTTGATGTCAAACTTGTTTATAGAAAGCCAAACTGTAATAGCAAATGTAGCATATTTAAAAATATTTAAATGGCTGTTGGACGTTTGCCAGTGTAAATTAGAGTAAGGAATGAAGTTCAGATGCATTACATTTTAACCTAAAATATCAATATCAGAGGGTGTTTTTTTTAAACAAAGAGTGCTTTTAAAACAACTGTTTGTAAAAAA
>NW_015505577.1:386848-387325 GCF_001515645.1 Sinocyclocheilus grahami
GTCTCATATGAAGCAACCCGAGCGGCGTGACAGCGGGTACGGATGCCATTTGCCCCAGGAGCCTCTGAAACGGTTTCAGTGGAACCGCCGTCTTGCACTGGAAGGACCCCAGGCAGTTCAGCATCGACTGTGCACGTTCTACTGAGAGACGTGCCGAGAGGTTTACCGAGTCCGGCTCCATGCCGAGAAAAGAGATCCTCTGCACCGGGGAGAGTTTGCTCTTTTCCCAGTGGTCGATCACTGCGATCCAATCAAAAGGACCCACGCTTCATGGGCTTGGCAGGGGCAGAGACGGGCTGCGCCACTTACCTGCGACCAGCTCCACGCTGCGGCCGTTGTGAAGGCTGCTGCTGCGGCCGAGCTGGAGCGGAGGTGGAGGCCGCAGGAGGGTGCTCTCGGCGACGAGCAGACAGAGGGGATGCAGGATGTGTCGAGACGCCTCCATCTGCTTCTGTGCGGCAGAGAACTGTTGGGCAG
>NW_015505577.1:387335-387587 GCF_001515645.1 Sinocyclocheilus grahami
GGAGTCTGGACAACCCTTAATCAAGAAGTGGTGACAGAAAGGGATCATTTGCAATGTTACTCTTTTTTATACATGATGTATACAAAGACAAAAATACTGGCAAATTAGAGTTGGGTTACTGTTATGTGACTGTGCAGAAAATGATTAAAAAGATTACCTTCCATGAAGTCTTTTCAGTGTGAGTGAAAGGGAAAGAGAAAGAAGGAGAAAGAGAAATTATCAGAAATTGCATTCACAACTAGAAAAAAAAAT
>NW_015505577.1:389200-390420 GCF_001515645.1 Sinocyclocheilus grahami
GAAGCTGGAAGCAGCAGGGGAGATGTAAGCTCAGATGCATCCTTGATGGAGGACTTTTGAATGTGCTCCTCAATGGCCTTCTGCTCTGGAATGGACAGTGTATAGATCTTTGCACAAGGCACTGGTGCACCGGAATGAGATCGATGGGACAGTCCCATGGCCGGTGCGGGGGCAGTTGAGTAGCTTTCTTTGGACAAAACACATCGCTGAAGTGGACATAGCACTCAGGGATGTCATCCAATTGTTGCTATACCGGGCTCTCAATAGATGTGGAGAATACAGAAACTGAATATTTAGGAGCTTGGAGATAAAAAACAGGAAGGGGGCAAAAACCTTTTCACACCACTGTAGGTGTGTTCAGCTTAAAGTGGCGCAGCACAGATTGATTGGTGTGTGACAACAAAGTATCATGAGACATATGGTCACCTTATTTTAGATAAACCTGCCCTTTGCTTTAGATTAACCTTAGATAAACCTTTCAGATAAACCTTTGCTCATCTCTACTCTTTCTTTCGGTGGCTTTAGGATGTAAACATGCGGCAAGGGTTTTTGGATGGATGTACCATAAATCGAGAAAAAAAGCCAAATTTAATTATTTTGGAAGATAATGAACATGCTTTTACTTCTCAAATGGGATGAGGTGAGTAACGTAAATTGAAAGCTCACAGTATGTGTGTGGCCTCGTCTTTAGAAGCCACAAGTAATTGGCAGCCAAGGGGCAAGACATGGACATTCAGTCCAAATGTGGAAGAATACACATGTGGGATCACCCGAAGGGGGAATCACTACACACGGGCACCTAGCCCAGCCCAAGGGCTGACCTTGGGCATAAACATGAGTGCTGAGCCTGGCATCTGGCGCTCCGCCATGCCTGACCGCACCAGGGTTCGTCATGGGGAACTGAATTGAGGAGCAAAAAAGCGCACGTATCCGGTCCGTAGAGGGGAATGGCGCAGCAAGCGTGATCGACACCGAGCAGGTCCGGTGTTACTGCCTACCTGAGGCGAGTACACGAGAGGACACGGGCTCTACACAGAGATTATAGAATCTCGCAAACGTGTTAGGCGTCGCCCAGCCGGCAGCTCTACAGATGTCTGCTATCGAGGCGCCCCGCGCCAATGCCCAAGAAGATGCCACTCCTCTCGTAGAGTGAGCTCTCACTCCGAGGGGGCATGGTAAATGCTGGGCCTGGTATGCCAAGACTATAGCCTCCACTAACC
>NW_015505577.1:391232-404348 GCF_001515645.1 Sinocyclocheilus grahami
GATGCTTGTCTCATATCCGCATATCCGCCAAGGACAGCCATAGGTGGCGCTCCTGGACCACCAATGTGGACATTGTCTGACCCAGGGCCGACTTTCGTCGCTTTGGCCTGGTGGACTTGCAGGAGGGCCATGGCGTGCAGGGCGGAAGTGGCCTGTCCAGCAGCACTGTAAGCCTTAGCCGTCAGCGCGGACGAGAACTCACAGGCCCCGGACGGAAGGCATGGACTACCTCTCCAGGCAGCGGTGCTTTGCGGGCAGAGCTGCATAGCAATAGCGCGCTCGACTGGGGGGATGTCCACATACTCTTGGGCCGCTCCCCCGTTGAGGGTGGTGATGACGGAGGAGGCACCAAGTCTGTTTCGGGCAGAAAAAGGTGCCTTCCAAGACTTAGTAACCTCCTCATGCACTTCCGGGAAGAATGGAACCAGAGGCGGCTGCCGACACCCGGCCTGCGCCCCCAGGAACCAACCATCCAGCCTCGAGCGTTAGGAGGAGGCCTCCAGTGCAGCCCGACACTCTCGGCGGCCCGGGAAAGCATAGCGGTCAGCTCTGGATCTGACTCGGGCAACGCCACTCTTCCTGACAGAGGTAGCGCAGCCGGATCCTCATCTCCAGAGCCTAGCTCGCCCTCCGATGCAGCGGTCGACATCCTGTCATCCGCCTGTGCTCCGCACCAGATGCTGGACCCCGCCCTGTCCAAGGACCCAGCACACTCGTCCAGGAACACCAGGGGGTGCGACATGCTCGAGGAATGAGAGGCCCACGGAGACGTACTCGACGGGGAAATGCATCATCGTCGAGGGTGGTGAGGGAGGAGGAACCAGCAGGTCGGTTTCCGGCAGTAAAAGTTGCCGTCCATGACCTGGTGAGCTCCTCATGCACCTCCGGCAAGAAAGACACCGAGGCGGGGCGCTGAGAACCTGCGCGAGCCACCACGAGAAAGCAATCGTCCAACCTCGAGGGCTCGGGACGCGGTGGAGGTACTACCCGAAGTAGACGAACACTAGATCGCGGCAGAGGCAACGGAGCTCCACCCCCTGGAGGAAACAGAGCCTGGCCCGCAGCTCCGAGATGGTCATCTTCCCGCAATGGGAACATGACTCATCTGTGAACGCCACCTCAGCGTGCTCCATGCCCAGACATATGAGGCAGCCATCGTGACCATCACCTGATGCCAGGTAATGACCGCATCCAGAGACGCACAGGGGAAATGGCCGTTTGCAGCACGACAGGGGGTAGTGCAGCCTGAAGTGCACAACCCACTTGACACAGGAACGACCACTGCTGAAGAGTCGTCCGCAAACACAAAATGCTCCCGAGCATTTTGACGCTAGACTCGTCACACGAAGCAGTTTGGTAGGAGTAGAACGATGTTGTCGCTCGGCTCTGAAGCAAAAAGCTGGTATGCATTGCACCGGCTGCCTTTTTATGCTCATGCTGTGATCAGCGTCAGTTGGATGCAATCATTGCATGCCAATGTGCATTGGCTCGTTTAGTTTACACTCGAAGTGGATTGGTCTCTCTAAGTGAGACCCCAATTCGTCGGTCACCGATGTGACTCGGACTGACCGACTGAAAGGGAACTAAACTTAAGTAGAGGCAATAACAGTGAAAACACAAACAGACTCCATGTGGTTGTGACACTCATTAATTGAAAGATCCAAAACTTGTGCTTTAACATATGTCCACAGTTTGAACATTTTTGTATGTGGTTTCCTGGTCTGTGTATAATAAACATTTTTTTTCCCATCACTGAGATACTATTATAGTTTTATTAATATGTGACCCTGGACCACAAAACCAGTCATAAGTCGCACTGCTATATTTGCAGCAATAGGCAACAATACACACATATAAAATGTATTATCATTAGTAATATGCCTTGCTAAGGACTTCATTTGGACAACTTTAAATGAGATTTTCTCAATATTTCGATTTTTTTTGCACCCTCAGATTCCAGATTTTCAAATAGTTATATCTCGGCCAAATATTGTCCTATCCAAAGACACTCTTATACATCAATGGAAAGCTTATTTATTCATTATTATTTAATATGTATAAATCTCAATTTCAAAAAAATTTACCATTATGACTGGTTTTGTGGTCCAGGGTCACATATTATTAATATTAATTATTAATAATATTGTAATAATAATGTTTTCATTTTTACATTTTCTTTTCTCATTTAATTTTTCTTTTTATTTTACCTGAAGTTTTAGTATTTTTTTTATGTTTGTTTTTGTGTTGGTTTTTTTAGTCTTTCTTAATTAATTATATTAACCCTGATTATAATATAGTTTTGTCAAATTATATTTACTGCTATATTATTATATAAAGATAGTGTAATATGATTTATAATATTTTCTTATTTTTGTCAAATAATATTTATTATTAAAATTACAAGAACACCTTTAAGTTTCTGTATGTAGTTGACAATTAATTTTAAACATGCTTCTCATTCAAATTCTAGATAACTGCTGTCATTCTGAGGTCACACATTGTAACCTTTACTTAGTCTTTCATTTGCAAAAGACTTCAGCATGCATGGACTAAGACTGTTCAACCTTTTCGTGGCTTAGTATGAACGTGTTCACACGTAGTAAAACATGTCCGTCAGAGCTACTGTGATTTACAGCACTTCCTCAGACTTTATCAGGTCATTTATTCAGCTCACGTCTCCAGAGAACAGCTCCAAGAAGATGCCTGGCACCCTTAGACACACTCTCATCTCTGACTGTCACTAACAGTTTTTTTGTAGTGACCTTATGCGTGACATCACTCCATTTCCAGAGTCATTTCCACATCACACTTTAACACAAAGTTGAGTGTCTTTTTGAGTGTCACTCTTTGAGTGATGTTGAGTCTATTCTTTATTTCATTCAACAACTCAAATTTAACATTAACTTTTCTGTAGGCCTATTTGTTAAAATAATTACCCTGAAAACTGTTAATTTTATGTTCTATAGGCTATTTGTTGTTTTATGTCTTTATATAGTATATATACTATTTGGTATATTGAATGCTTTGTAGATGTCTGTGCAGATATCTTTTTTAACTGATTCATTTAAATGAAATAATAAAAATTAATTGGACTTCCAGTTGTTTCATAGGAGACAGACTCTGTCCCAAATGATGGTCTAAGCTCTTGTAGTCTTCCTCTGAGTGAGACATTTGAGTAAGACATCATTTCTCAGTGCAGGAACTCTCTCAGTGGGTGGAACAGAACTGCAGGCCTTTGTAAAGTCACTCTCCTGTAGGGAAACATAGGAACCGTGCTGAAAACATCAACATTTCAGTTAGCTCGTGCAGGGAAATTCCTCATAAATATTGTAAAGCTGTCTATTCAAAGTCAAATGAAGTTCAGTCTCACATAGTCAAAACTTCTGACAAAAATGTTATTATGTCTAGTTGACACTGAAGCCTATTCTGGCTGAAATTCACTATCATTCAAAAGTTTGGCGTCGGTATATGCTAAATAGTGTAAAATATTGAATATATTTTAAAATGTGATTTATCTGTGTGATAACAAAGCTGAAATTCCAGCAGCCATTACTCCAGTCTTCAGTGTCACATAATCCTTCTAATATTGTAACGTGACCGATGAGACGTGAGACGTGTGGATCCATCTGCAGGCTTTTATTCAAAGACGTGGTCATGAAACAGGCAAAGTTCAGACAATGGCAAACAGGTACAGCACAGGCAAGACAAAGAGTAATCCTAGGACAGACGTGGGTCTTCGATCGGCGAACAGAATCCAGAGGGATTGACAAAAGGGGTAATCCGTAAACACAAACAACAGTCCAGACAGGGGCAAACAGAGTCCAAACGGCAAGACGATAGGGCAATCCGAAATATACAGGCAAAGAAAAATTTAGACTAAACTAGGAACTATGAACTATGAACTATAAACTAGACCGGGAACTGGCTCCGTAAAGTAGCTACGGCTAGAAGAGTGATAACTGCTAAACAATACTCGGCCGTTTGAGAAGGATCTGAGTGAGTGTAATATAGTGTGTGTGTGATTGGATACAGCTGTGTGCAATCAGTGCAATGGATGATGGGAAATGTAGTCCGTGGTGACGTGTAACAGTCTGTGTAGTGAGAGAGTCAATATGATGAACGAGTTACCTCTGGTGGCGATCGGACGGAAGTCCATGGACAGGATTCATAACAAATATGCTGATTTGGTACTCAAGAAACATTTTTTTTATTATCATCATCGGTTCAAAACAGTTGTGCTGTTTAATATTTGTGGAAAATTTGATATTTTTCAGCATTCTTAAATGAATAGAATGTTCAAAAGAACAGTGTTTATTTGAAATTTTTGTAACAATGTAACAACATTTTTACTGACACTTCTGGTCAATTTAATGCACTCTTGTTTAATAAAAGTGAAAAAAAAATATATATATATATATATATATATACTGACTCCAAGCTTTTTAAAGGTAGAGTATATTATACCACAAAAAATAGCAGATATTGTAAAAAGAATCTGTCATCAATAGCCTTAGCCTTGTCTGTTTTCTCCGGTTTTTGTTTTCCTGGATTTCTCCCTTTAGTCTTGCCCCTCTTTTGATTCTGTCTGCCGTTCATTGACCTACGCTAGCCCTAGGACTATTCTTGTCTTGCCCGCCATATACCTGTCTGCCACTGTTTGACCCTGCCTGCTTTATGACCACGTCTGTCTTCTCCAAAATAAAGCTTTGCGAATGGATCCGCACGTCTCACGTCTCGTCAGCCCCGTAACATCAAGTCTATAGTAAGTATTAAACAGATAAAACATATTTTACCGAATATAATTCTACTTATTGTGATGGAACTGCTGCCTCCCCCTAATTATCATTGTCATTCCATCCCTTAAATTGTCGTCCTTCATCAGGTTCCAGACAGAAGTGGGTGTGTATGAGAGGAGGGGTGCCGTAACAGCCAGGGCTGGCGGTGCGTGATGAGGCACACCTGAACTGAATGGAGCCTCATCACTGCCACTGTGTGGACTGCCACTGGTGTTTTCGTAGGTCCAGGAAGGGAGCGTGGAGGGACTTAAGCTGCAGGACCTGCAGTCTGGATTGCAGAGCACGCATGACACCGCCGACGGGACAGGATGCCGGGCCGATATTCCCCTCAAGTGCTGTGGGCCAGGGAAGATGAGCCACCGGAATGAAGCCACCATCCCTCACGCCTAGATCAGAAAGAGAGAAGCGTGTGCGGCCGCCGGACCCCGTCCCTTACCTGGACCCCTCCTATCTGAACACAGCCCTTGCTTAACAATTACTCACCACAATGAGGACACCAGATCCCCCTTTTATTTTGTACACTCTTTCCCCTTGGACACTTTATTACTATTTGGACATTTTATTTATTTTAAATAAAAGCCTCTCCGAGACCTGACGCCACACCCACTGTGTCTGTCATGGTTTGCACCTCCCACCACATTATGGATATATTTCATCCTCAAAATTGACTATCCTACCTTGTAAATAAGACTTTTGCCTTGTCCAAATACCCCTTTTTACACTTGACCACTTATGACGTATTTCCTGTATTTGGTGTTCAAGTGAGCATGAAGACCACAAGTGTGTGTAGAACTTTTCATTACCTGATGGGACACACTTGGTGTAAAAATGCAAGCGATTATAGAGCTTTATTTTTATTTTCAATATTTTTCATTTTAAAATCAACTTCTAAATGTCTGTTCAGTGGTCCCCACAACAGATGACTCCATTTAATTGTGGTGCTTCTGATTGAGTGATAAAAAGCAGTTGCAAATGTTGTACAAAATAATTATCACCACTACTCATTTGCACCACTAAAATGGGCAACTCTGTTTTACTACCAAATTATATATAATATCTAATTGTTATTAATATTTAACATCCATTGGAAATGTTTCCATGACTTCTCGTGAGATCTTGGCAAAAAGTCTCACGATTTATTTCCAAAACATGATGCATGATGTGATACACTAAGCCTCGAAAACCACTCCGGAGCGGTATTCGAGATAGTGTGCATTAAGGTCACTGCGCTTTAACGTTTTTAATACCAAGACAGTCTTGCGCACTTACTTCCTGTCGCAAACACACTCTCAAGTGGCCAAGACTGCAAGTTTGGGTATTTGGACAAGGGGTAAATTTCCAGACAGACCATTTAAAAAAAAAAAAAAAAAAAACTTGTTCCCGAATGTTGCCACAAAGTTTAAGAACATGCTACAATTTGTGTGGTAACTGGGCTCAGACGATCAGTGAATGGACTAGTAAATCTTTTAATAATGTCACTTTCACATCACCAACTGAAAGAGATACATTGATCAGGTTGATATATTCTCATTGTCATTTACAAGCACCAATCTGTCCAGATTTTTTAAAAATGATGAGATTGTTTTTCTTTTGAACTCAAAAGTTTGATTGAAAGTGTAGGAGTGTCAGACTTTGTTGCCCTTGACTGTGTCTAATTCAGCATTGGGAACATTATGACAGGATCAGAGTCTGACTGACAAGGTCTTTGTATGACTCTGACAACAGAAGGATTTAGTTTCTCAGTCTAGACGTGAAACTTTGCAATAGTCTGATTATGAAAGTTTTCTTACCTTTCCTGAAGCTGTCTTGAGTGAATCAATCCAGCCCTAAGGTTTGTGTCATTGTGCTGTCTAGCCTGCCACCAGGTGCCATCTTCCTGGCTTACAATCTGTAACACATCTCCTCTCCAGAATTCCAACCCGGCGTCTTTGCATGGAATAGCAGGATCTGCTTGGGGATTATAGTCAAAAAGTGCCCTTACAAATATCTGAAAAAAATCCACAAACACATTGTGATGTCACCAAGTTTGGTTTTAATTATCTGGAGTGTAAATCAATTAAGAAAACAACTCAGTGCACTTTAATTTTAATAATGGGACCTTGTTATCTATCTTAGAGCCTCCGACTCTTCTTTGGTGCCTGGGATGACTTTGAAGGTCACTGCTCCTTTTAACTTGGCCTGGAAGATGTGATAATAACATACAGACCCGAAACAAGCTTACATGGTTCAGATTCAATAACGCTTATAAATAAAGACAGAGAGAACATTGTTATTCTCCAGAAAACACTTAAATGCACACACACACACACACACACACACACACCAAATTCCCCAAACACATTCACACATGCAGCTTAGCCTAACATCAATTTCTGTTTTGGATATTGGTGGTTTGTATTCTGGTCAAGACAATATAGTCATGTTGACCAAGAGAGGTATGCTGGTTAAGCTAATTAAGAAGCCTTTTGGCGACACCACACACTATCAGGCAGACTAGGAGGCCATGGCAGAGCAGACAGACTAGGAGGCCATGGTGGAGCAGACAGACTAGGAGGCTATGGCGGAGCAGGCAGACTAGGAGGCCATGGCGGAGCAGACAGTTCAGGAGGCTGCAACCGCCGCTCCGACTCGACGGAAGCGGGGCCAGCACCGTGAGGAACGCTGGTGAAGGCTCCCTCCTCAAAGAGAGCCCTCCGGGAGTGAAGCGTACGCAGTGGGAGGCGCTCGCAATGCGGGCAGCCGGCCCCCTCAAGAGCCGACTCTGCGTGCTTTGCTCCCAAACAAACCACGCACAGGCTGTGTGTATCCCCACTCGTGATATAACGTGGGCAGGGAGGAACACACAACCTATAACGTGGCTTGCACCCCTTTGCATGCTTTGTCTTAGCGTGGGCTTTAGACATAGCTGCTTATAAGTCTTTTACCAAAAATAGACAGACAACAATAAATATGACTGACACACACAGAGCGCTTCGCTGAATGACAGAAAGCTGACGCGGGCTCCGCCGCACGTGCTTTTATAGCTTCCTGGTCATGACGTCATCCGCCGTGACGTCCCGTTCAGCTATTGGACTGATTTCACATACGATTCAGAGCGTGGATCGCGGAAGGCGTTCCCCTAGCGTTTGTCGACGCAGCTCGAGTTCCTGAAGAGGAACAAATCCTTGGGGAGAATATCGTCTTTAGAGGCCCTCTGTAGGCCTAACGCGGGAACTGTGGCTCTTGACTTGGGGACTGGAGCCCTCCTTGGGCAGGACATGGGGACTGGAGCCCTCCTTGGGCTGGACATGGGAACTGGAGCCCTTTCTGTGCTAGACTCGGGGACTAGAGCCCTCTTTGGGCTGAATTTGGTGGCTGGAGCCCACACTGGAGTGAGCTCTGGGGCTGGAGCTGACACTGGAGCGAGCTCTGGGGCTAGGTTGAAGGCAGAGAACAGTCTTTTTCTCCTCCTCCTTTGGTTAAGGGAGAATGGAGCGGCCGGCAGGCTGGAGAGAGCCGCGACCAGCGGGTTTAACTGAGGAATGGCCGGTGGGCTGGAGAGTGCCGCGGCCGGTGGGCTTAACTGAGGAATGGCTGGCGGACTTGACGGCGGGCTGGTTCTGGCTCGGAGCAGGATGCTCTCCAGACACCGGAGGATCCCTTCCCTCCAGCGTAGTCCTGTGGTGTCTGAGAGATCCACAGGGTGATGATAATTGGCCCTGTGCCAGAACAGAGAGTTGATGGTGGCGTCATCCAATGCCGTTGCCGTGGCGAGCCCGTGGAACTCCCAGGCATACTCGACGAAGGGGAGATCTCTAAGGGCTAGCGTGATGAAGCGTGCAGCGTTCCATAATCGCGGGGGGAAAACAAAAACACTTTTAAAAAAACGAAAACAAAAATGGGGAGAAGGGGCGCAGCTTACTTTCTGTTAGGTGCTGTCTTCTGTCAAGGTGTGCCTACTGTGAGGAGCGAGGAATGAGGAACAAGGAGAACGCAGGAGAATCATAACCAACAGTCTTTAATGACATCAAGGGAAACACATGTAGGACAAGGGATCGACGTTCAAGACAGCACAGAGAACTCAAAAACAGAAACACTTTAAATACACAGGACTAGAGGAGGGACACAATGAGGAACACCTGAAATCAATAAACATAATCAAACATGAGGGGAAACTGGGTCATGGAGCACGTGGGGGAGGAGAACACAACACAAGACAGGAACAGAGTCTGACAATATCTCTACCCATGGTGCGGAAAAAAAACAAAAACAAAAAAAAACAATTGGGTTCTGGTCCAAACCTCTTTAAAATGGCCTGCTCAAAGAGAGAACACTCCCATGGCAACATCACTGATCATCATTTGTAAGGTAACCCCCATCTGCCAGGTCTGGCACAAATATTTCCTCTTCCTCACAACAAATATTTTCACTGGAACATTGAGCACAGACCAACCCTGATGACGGGAAATGCAGGCACTTTTGTTTGTACAGTATCTGAGTATGCTACTGGGTTGATGGCAGAGTACTAGTTTCAGATGTCATGTAGACGATCACTATGCAGCGAAATTGAGAAACAAGAAACTGAATGTATTCTACACCAAACCACTGAAACAATCCAAAATACAGTAAATATAGTAATAATAAAGTAAAAATGCTAATATTATGACCTATTATTACAATTAAAAAAAAATCTGTTTGAAAATATTTTTAAATGTAATTTATTCCTGTGATGCAAAGCTGAAATTCCGGCAGTCTTTGAGTCTTTTGATTGTCACATGATTCAGAAATTATTCAAAAATGCTTAGTGATTCAGAAACATTTCTTATTGTTATTTATGTTGAAAACAGTTGTACTGCTTAATATTTTTGTACAAACCATGATACATTTTTCGGGATTCTTTGATAAACATAAAGTTCAAAAGAACAGAATTTATTTTCAATAGATTTTTATTTTTATTAATTTCCTTTTTTGTAGCAATGTAAAAGTGTTTACTGTCACTTTTAAGTATCAACTGTATGTGTCCTTGCAAAAAAAAAAAAACTGCGAACAGTATAGTGCATTTAGTGACATTCTGCATCTAGTTGTTCCCATACTGCTTGAAAAATGTGTGTATTTGACTGTTCTCTGATTAATTAATCATAGACTATTCCATTCTAATCACAATAATGACAGACAACAGATGGAAAAAAAATGTGGTTAGTGAGCGTATGGCATGGAGGGACTCTTCGTCACAGTCATAACAAAAAATGATGATGCTCTTTCCGTTCATTCTCTGGAATTCATAAAGCTCCATTCAAATGGCTGCCTTCTTCAGCGTTATTCACAACGAAATGACACATAATAGGAAAATCTGCTTTTTACAAGTTATGCATTATGAATGGGAAAACAGCCATATTGTGCGTCAGAATGAGAAGGATAAACCACAATAAAAAGATAGAGCTTGTTTGAGAGGGTTCGATCTGAAGTCATGCATTTTATTTGCAGAGCGCTGTACAATGTTTCCTATTTGTATTCAAAGCTTCCCATCTAAGTAAAACAAATGTAAGTGCAGATGGTTTTGTTCAGAGATGGAAAATATGATTCTGGAGGTAGAGTTGAGGGCAAAACTGATCCAGGTTGCACTTTGAAACTCTTTAGTATTATAATCCATTTATAATTATGCTGATTATAATCAAAAACAATTCAGTGAAGTGATCAATTTCGGTTGATTTCAATTGATTCCTAATCAATTTTAGTGCCATAACCTTAATGCAAACATGAAGAATAACCTGCTCCTGGATTGTTGATATGATGATTTTCCATAATGACTTAACTGCTGAGTTCCTACGACTAGAAACCTGTTTTAAACAACATGGAATATTTAGTTATGTTTTTTCTCATGTAATCCAGAGGCACCCACCAGTGGCTCCTGGTTTTTAACCAAGCAAACAATCTTGATTGAATCTTCCTCTTTTTCGATGTAATAGGGCAGTGGGGGCAGAGGCGGCAAGCGAAGGTCAAACTCTTTCTGAGACACCATGTCATGTACCGAGAGAAGAGCCTGAAGAGGATAATGAAACCAGAGAGATGTTTGGTTAGGAATTCAGTTAGCCAATTCTTTAAAACTTTTTATTGCTTATTATAGCTTTTAACTGTCTGACAACCTTTTAGTTGTCATCATACAAAAGTAGCAGAATGACATGACTGACCAATCAGAATCAAGTATTGCATATAGTCATGCAATAACTGAGACTAATTTATCCTCTATAATACCATTCAAAGGTTTGGGGTCAGTATGATTTTTTATTAATATTTTTTTAAAGAAATTACAGAAAGAACATTTATAATGTTACAAAACACTGTTCTTTTGAACTTTGAAGCTTTCCACAAAAATATTGAAGTTGACATGAAACAGGTGTTGTGATCATATCTTTTTCCCTATTGTGATGTATATCTGAGTGAAATTTAATTTGGTCCATCCGGAATTGATTTGTTTGTTGGATCATTGTTTGCTATTGCTGCAATCTCAATCTTCATTCAAGCCAGTGAACATCATCAGAGATGAGAAGAGATGTCGCTGCATGGGGAAGGGGATGTTATTTTGATTAAAGAT
This sequence comes from Sinocyclocheilus grahami, assembly GCF_001515645.1. Taxonomy (NCBI): domain Eukaryota; kingdom Metazoa; phylum Chordata; class Actinopteri; order Cypriniformes; family Cyprinidae; genus Sinocyclocheilus; species Sinocyclocheilus grahami. The sequence goes on from NW_015505577.1 coordinate 402,600, forward strand.
TTCAAGGGCACATGAATAAAAAAATTATAATATTTGCAAGGATAAAAAAAATGTATGATAAAAACTTCAGTATTCCATTAAAAAAAAAGAATTGTCATTTTTTTTAATTCCATGGTGACTTTAAGCAGCAACTGTTTTCAACATTGATAATGTTAATAAAATAGAAAATAAGAAATGTTTCTTGATCACCAAATTTACATTTAGAATTATTTCTGAAGGATCATGTGACACTAAAGACTAGAGAAATGTATGCTGAAACTTCAGATTTGCCATCACAAATTACACTTTAAAATATATTAAAAACATTTCAAAATGTCTCACTTTCAACATTTGATATGTTATCTATATTCTATTGTGAATAAAATATAAGTTTATGAGATTTGTAAATTATTCCATTCTTTTTTACTCACAATTTGTACAGTGTCCCAACTTTTTTGGAATTGGGTTTGTAAAAACAGTTATTTTAAATTATAATATTTCACAATATACTGCTTCTACAGTATTTTTGATCAAATAAATATAGCCTTTGTGAGTAAAAATATTTTTAGCAAATCAAAAGGTACATCATTAATCAACACTGCTGACTGGTCTTTACACTTGGCTTGATAAAGAATCTTTCCACATTGAATATCACCTTACTGAGGCAACCCAGTGTTGCTTTATAAAATGGGAGAGCCAAACAAATGATCCAAGAAGCAACATAGCATTAGACCAATCACAAATAAAGCTGTCAAAGCCCTTGTAAGTGAAACTCCTGAATAAACTTAAGTAATACTTATCATTTGAATGAAATTTACACCAAATACTATTCATGTACTTTGTTTATTGACACCAGCTCACCATAAAAGCAGGAATTATTTTATTTGCTTCTGTTTTCAGTCAGTCCTTTATGTTGATCCTCTACCTTTCTTGTGATCTTGACCTCAATGTACATTCTCTTCTCACGTTTACATGAGATTTGGAGAGCAGGTATAACAACTCTGTTGTCTCTGGGCTGGCGACTACACTGCGCAGCAGTCATTCCAACTGGAATGAAAAATGAGAAGCCTTAAACATTTAATAATGTCTGTACGATATGGTATAAAAGGTAAAAGTCTCTGACCATCCTATTTGGCTTAGTTTATGCTCCAGGTATCATGAACTCATCTAGTGCCAGTTTGCTTTGGCAGTGCTCGAAGGTCTGGCTCAATCTATCCCAACCCACTTGACAATATTATGTGAATGTTTGCACAGCAGATCAAAAAGCCACAGTACCAGGAGCCCTGGAAAAATAGCTGTTTCTGTTTTGGTTCAGCCAAGCAACAACCAACTAGACTGAATGCAGTTGTGAGTGACACCGGACCTTAAACATACATTAAATACTCAAAATCTCCAAAACAAAAAATTTTACACTGAGCTGCGACGTAAGGAAAACGTTTTTAATGGCTTAATGCTAGTCACAGTTGATCGTCATGAGGCAAGTGAAGTCCCAACTTATCTTCCTGAACCAGGTCCGGCCAAGGAGGCCATCTATGAACTCTCTGCCCGGCCTGTTCCGGCCAAGGAGGCCGTCTATGAACTCTCTGCTCGTCCTGTTCTGGCCAAGGAGGCCATCGATGCACTCTCGGTTTGTTCTGTCCCGGCCAAGGAGGCCACTTATAAACTCTCTGTCTGTCTTGTTCCGGTCAAGGAGGCCGCCTATGAACTCTCTGCCTGTTCTGTTCCGGCCAAGGAGGTCGTCTGGGAACTCTTTGTCTGTCCTGTCACGGC
>NW_015505577.1:404400-412583 GCF_001515645.1 Sinocyclocheilus grahami
CGCACAACACAAACTGTTGCATAGCACCCCGGACTACATATCCCATCATTATTTGCACACTGCACTGATTGCACACAGCTGTTTCTAATCACCTCACTCACTATATAACACCCACTCTAACCACATTTCTCTGAGTACTGTTTAGCCTGTACCCCTTTCCGAGTCTCTGTGTTTTGCCTTGCCTGTTTTTGATCTTTGCCTGTTAGTTGATCATCATGAGTCAAGTTACAGTTCATTATCATGAGTCAAGTCACAACAGATCTTCATGAGTCAAGTCTAGTCACAGCTGATCTTCCTGAGTCGAGTTTAGTCACAGTTGATCGTTATGAGTCAAATCGAGTCACAGTTTATCAGCATGAGCCTGGTCCAGTCACAGCTTCCATTGCTGAATCAAGTCAAGTCTCAGCTGATCTGCCAGAGCCTCGCCACATCACAGCGGATCTTCCTGAGTCCAGTCAAGTCACAGTTGATCGTCATGAGGCAAGTGACGTCCCAACTTATCTTCCTGAACCAGCCATATACCTGTTTGCCAGTGTTTTGACCCTGCCTGTTTACCACGTCTCTTAAATAAAGCCTGCAGATGGATCCACATGTCTCACGTCTTGTCAGCCCCGTTACAGATATGAAGGTGGGGGAAGTGAATGTATAGCTCTTTCTTCCACTTTCAATACTCACGACTGAGGTGCCCTTGAGCAAAGTTCTTGAGCATTGAACCCCCAATTGACCCCTCGAACGCAGACTAGCCAATGGCAGTACCAATGAAGACAAAAACGTTCATTTTCTGGTTGTCATACACTCATTAATTTACAATTTTCATCTGCTCAAGCAGAACATTAATGTCATCTTGTGCTTCAGCAAAATATCTCTGGCTAAAACTAGCTAACGTTAAAGTTAGTGAATCCATGCTATTATAAACCTAAATAGCGAACTGTTCTCACATCATGTACAGTGTCGGTCAAAAACACATAAATGGTCTACATTTCAGTGCCTCTCCATCTTTCTTCCACTTTCAATACTCACGACTGAGGTGCCCTTGAGCAAAGTTCTTGAGCATTGAACCCCCAATTGACCCCTCGAACGCAGACTAGCCAATGGCAGTAGAGTATCAGTTGCATGGGGAGCGGAACTCGGACATCTTTAGGTTTCAGTGCCATAGAGAAACATTGGAATTTTTTTTTAGGTTTGATGGTGTTTATGCTACAAAAATGGAAATACGATGTGCCTGTGGTACTTGTAACACTGATTCCAGGTATCCTGAGAAGATGATAGAGCAAAATGTCCCTAAGCATTCAACCCCAATCCCAATGAAGACATTTTCTGGTTGTCATACACTCATTAATTTACAATTTTCATCTGCTCAAGCAGAACATTAATGTCATATTGTGCTTCAGCAAAATATCTCTGGCTAAAACTAGCTAACGTTAAAGTTAGTGAATCCATGCTATTATAAACCTAAATAGCGAACTGTTCTCACATCATGTACAGTGTCGGTCAAAAACACATAAATGGTCTACATTTCAGTGCCTCTCCATATTAAACTAGTTAAATGTACATTAATTTAATCGTACCCTGCGATACATGAACAGTGTTTATCCGGCATTTTTGTCATCTGCGATCGTGACGGCTGTAAGATGAGACTTCTCCTGTTTGCATTGTGATCTGTAAATCCTCGCTTCAAGTTATCCACCATTTATTTTAAAATATTTTATATATCCCGCCATGGAATATTTAATTCCCACTTGAATGGTGGCCCTTCTGTGTCCAAGATTGTGCAAAAACATTGTGGGACCAGGTTTTCACACTGACAGCTGTCACTAGCTATGTTTCCATCACCCTGTGTTAATGCGCATTTTGAAGTATCGCATCAGAAACGAGTGATGGAAATGTCAAATTTCGAAAAAAAAATCCCTTAATTCGCAAAAAAGTTTTTACGCTTGCTTGAGGTGGTTTTTGACTTGTGCGAAAAAGAGTTAATGCGAATAATGGGAGATGGAAACGCATTTGCCCAATAAATTCTAACGTAGCGAACATTAAACCCACGTGACTAATCAGCTGTTTCCGCTGATGGTGTCTTTCCAGTTCCTCCATGACAACATGGCTGCCAGCAGCAACAGGCGCGTCTGGACAGATGAAGAAACCAAAATATTCTTCTGCCTTATTTTCGAAAAAAATATATAACAGCCATTTTAGATGGTAAACAGCAACGGAATGCCACAATCTACCTGGAACTTAAAGACGATATGCTAGCTAAAGGATTCGACAAGCCCTGTAACGTTTTATGAAGCACGTGGAAAAGTTTAAAACAGCGGTACATCACCGAGAAGCGGCAGCTCTCCCAAAGCGGTTCTGTGGGGAGAAACACCAAATTCAAGTTTTTCGACGAAATGGATAGGATTTTCGTCCACAGACCTATCGTTACTAGTCTGTCTTCTGTCATTAACAATTCAGGTTGGTGTGAGGTTATTCATTTAAATTACTGGTTAACATTTAGAGAGTTAACAAAGAGAGTATTCAGTCCATTTCCACTGTTCTTGGCCGTGCAGTTCAGTGCTTTGAGCGCTGTGCACAAACGGCAGAGAAATAAGCGAGTTTTTATTTGTCTGTGTAGTCTGATCTTAGAATTATTTCTTTTATTTATTTTCTTGTGACACTCTCAACAAATGTTATATTCCAGGTTACAAGGCATTTCTTACATTTCTTAATCCAAACTGAACAAACCAAAAAATAATAGAAAAGCAAAAATTTAAAAATTTAAAATTACAAAGAATGCACAATAATCAAATAACTGAATGTACTCAGAGATGAATGGCTACATGTCCTTGTAGGTTTAGGGAGCTGCCAAACAAAGACTGTTTGCCACATGATGGACTAGAGCATTCCTGAGTTCCTGTGCCTCTCCGTTTGGCTGATCATTATAGTGTTGATGAGGTGGCTGAGGTTGGGGGTTTACAGGGGGATCCAGGTAGGCAGGTGGGAGTTGTTGCTTCTCTTTCTCACACATATTGTGTAATACACAACATGCAGCCACAACTGTTGGCATGAAGGAGTGGTGCACATCTGACCGCTTGGCAAGAATACGCCATCTTGCCTTAAGGTGGCCAAATGTGTGCTCAACTTTAACCCGAATAGCACTGAGCTGAACATTAAAAGCCTCTTCCTCCTGTGTAAGGTTTGGACCGGAGAACCCTTTCATAAGCAATGGGAGTAATGGGTAAGCTGGGTCTCCAGCTATGAGTAGAGGCACCTGCATGCCCTCTACATCTACGCTGGCTTGGGCGTGTCTCTCAGGAAATCTGTTGAAAGTCAGAGTTATTTATCATATGCACAGGTACAACCTACAAATATTGGGTGCTGATGTGCTACAAAGGTAATAAACTACAAATACAAATTTCAGTTTCACAAATCAACAGACAGAAGTAAAAACAAAACGTCTACAATAATAGCATAGCCTTAGATTAGTGTACTAGAGATAACCAATTGGAATTTGAAAGCATAAGCCTACTGGAACAAGTTGGAGGTGCTGAACACAGCAGCGTCATGCCCACTGCCGGGTGATCCAACACAAATATCTCTGATTTGATACTGATCCTCCACAAGCACTTGTAGGACTATGGAGGGCCACCCTTTCCGGTTCACGTAGTCCATTTGATGGGGGAAGTATCGGGATATAGTGTACTAGAGATAACCAATTGGAATTTGAAAGCATAAGCCTACTGGAACAAGTTGGAGGTGCTGAACACAGCAGCGTCATGCCCACTGCCGGGTGATCCAACACAAATATCTCTGATTTGATACTGATCCTCCACAAGCACTTGTAGGACTATGGAGGGCCACCCTTTCCGGTTCACGTAGTCCCGGTATCCATCTGATGGGGGAAGTATCGGGATATGGGTCCCATCCAGTGCGCCGTACACCTGCGGTACAAGGTGTGCCGTTAAGTTGCGGTGCGCTATTGCCTGCGCCTCAGGCAAGTCGAGTAATTTGACGAATTGGTTTAACATCTTAAACCGTGTAGCCCTGCATACGGCGTAGACACAGCAGTGAACGGTGGTTTTGCTCATACCGAATGTCTCTCCAACAACTCTGTATTCAGCACAGCTGGCCAACTTGTACGCAATGGCAATTCGTTTTTTTGTTGCAATCGGATGTCGTTCAGGGAATTCAGTCTGCAGTCTGCTATGTATCTCATCACCATGGTAAGCAGGGAGGGGACCAGAGCATATTACAGTGTCTGACATCGTACTTGCAAGTTCACACACCTCTTTAATGTTATTTTTAGTGATCTCTGACTGGCGAAGTCGAACATCATTTGCGCTGGCGTGAATAACAATCTTACTGAATTTACGTTTAGAATTAGCCAGCTCTTTCAAATTTGCCAAGATGTCAGGCGCTCTGGCTCCCAGTAAACATTGGACTATGCTGGCTGGTGTCTCTATTTTCACGTTCCGTACAATAGAATCGCCAATAACTGGAGCACTTTCATCAGGTTTCTCAGTGGGTGCGTCACTGAGTGGGGAGAACCTGCTTGCTGTTTTGATCGGAACGGAAGAGCAGTGTTTTGACCCTATGCCGCCTAGTCACCCAGTCGCCCTGCTGCAGAGGCATTGTAACCGGAACCGAACAATGTACAGGACTCCCTGAGCTAGTCACATCCAAAGCCGTATCTACAGCCCTCACATTCTTACTGTCCTCAATTAAAGTTTGGATGCATGTCTCTAATTCTGAAATCTTCTCTGTCAGCCTAACTATTTCCCTGCATTTATCACATGTGAATCCCTCATCGCCGACAGAGAGAGCTAAACTATACATGTGGCAAGCAGTTCAAACAATAGCAGGAGAAGAAGCCATTACTCACTGTGATTGATAAATGATTCTGACTTACCACTGTTGTTTGATGAACTCATGAAAAAAAGAAGCGAGAGAGAAAAGAAACAGCGAGAAAAAGAAAAGAAAACAGCACTAGTTTTAATTATGCAAATAAAAACGCGAATGGAAACACGAATGACAAGCTAGTCGCATCCAAAGCCGTATGCGACTAGCTTACGAATGCTAACGCGCTGCACTCGCGGTTTAAAATTGAAAGCGAACGATCAAATTAGTCAGATTAGTTTGATAGATAATATCAGAAATATGGTGGGAATTAAGTTATATTTTATCACTTTAAACAACAGAGAGTGATAGTAAGAAAAGCGAAGCTACACAGAGCTACAATCGCAAACCACTAGTCCTGGTGTAGTGCTTCTTCCACATACTCCCCCATGGCCTTCAGTTCGGGAATGAGAATGGAGAAATATTTTCCTAGGCACTGGTTCACCGGGCAGTAGATCAATAGCACAGTCCCATGGTCAGTGAGGTGGTAATTGGGAGGCTTGCTTGGGGCAGAAGACATCCTTGAAGTGAGAAGAACATTAAGGATCTTTGACAGACTGTTTTTTGATCAGGCTCTCGATGGAGGTGGAATTGACTTCCAGCATAGGAGACTTGAATGGAGGAAGTGATGTAAAAAAATCAAAGAAACACTGAGGACCCTACTTCAGCATGTGTCCTGTAGACCAGAATACTATAGGTGAATGTTTAACAAGACATGAGTACCCCTAGATGATGTCCACTGTTGACTTTTCCAGAACCAGTAGAGTGACATCTTATATGTACAAACAGCCCACTTACAGCCTACAACCCACACAGTAACGGATAGTGCCACTACCCAGAGGTTTTCCTATTACTGAGATTCAAAGGGATTTTTCCAGAGGGAATGACAGAGCATTCCAGAGATGAAGTTGCCCTGACCCTGAATCTATAAGAGCAGGCACAGATAGAGAGGCATTGGAGACAATACGAGTTAGCAGGGTGGTTGCCAGGGTGACTTACCTAAGGTTGTGGAGGCTTGTTGGGACATGTGGTTACCACATGTCTAGCTGTTCCGCAATATAGACAGAGACTAGGGGTAGTCCAGCATTGACGCTCTGCCAAGGAGAGATGTCAAGTGCCTATCTGCATGGGTTTGTGGCCTGGTTCTGGAGAGTCAAAGGAAGCTGGCATCTGCAATGTTAGTTCGAGTCCTTGTCGGTATGTTGGCTCATTCGAGCCACTGGCAGCTGCGAGGGTCTCGAACTTTAAACCATATTCTATAATTTAGGTTTTTCCTTGATGTAACTGATTTGAGTTGTTCACTGACTGAAGTATCACCAACGGGAAGTCCAAAAACCTAACAGAAATAGGATATGAAGTTCTGAAGTGACTGAGTGGCAGGACCAGCTGTTTCCATATCATTTCTGTCCATTGGCGAGCTCTACATTAAAATGGGTCAGTTTGTGCGCTGCCTGAGAGCTGTGGTCTGGCCTTCTGTCATAGAACACCAAACACGGTAGACAAGATGTAATCAAATTACTGATTACTCATTTTAAAAGTAATCATGTTACTGTTCTGATTACTTTATTTCAAAAGTAATTAGTAATTAGTTACATTACAAGTTACGTTACTTTTTTCTCCATTAAATTTATGAAATCCCAGCATACACGCTCCCGATAAATATTTGTTATTAAAGCATCAACATTCACAGACCACTGTTATTTTTAACTTAAGCAAGCAGCTGCTGCGTGCATGGTTTGGCATGGCAGAATGCCAGCAAAGGCTGCATTTATAATCTCTAAAAGACATCTCAGTTCATTGCAATCTCACAAATCTCTGTTATAACACAATAAATATATACATAATGAATCTTGCATAATGTCTACAATTCGTGTGTTATAATGAGAGGATTCATGAGCACACAGATTTCAGCACTGCATTGCTCAACGCTACAAACACGTGTTATAGCCTAAATAGAAACTCTGCATATGCTTGCACCTGTTAATCGTTTATATTAGTTCATGTTGCTTTTGTGCAATTGATGAATACAAATTTATTTTGTTTTAGATATTTTATGTTTAGATATTTTTTTATTTTGCGGGAGTCCCGTGAATCAATGGGTTCCACTGGCATTTGACTCGACAGTGTGTGTGCTACATCCTTTTTACAATTTCTAGATTATAACTTTTGTCAGCAATGTAACGCACCAGTAACGTACAGAGACTTCGGCTTGTAACTATACTCTAATTACTATTTTGAAAATTATAACGCATTAAATTACTCCGTTACTAAAAAAATAATCAAATTACAGTAACACAATACTAAGTAATGTGTTACTGCCCAACACTGACAAGATGTTAGGAACCCAATTGCAGGTATTTATTGCACAGCTGAAGAATAATGACAGATAAGTAAATGAGCAGATGAGATATTGCAGAGATAGATTAACAATAGTAATGACAATGTCTTTTGCAGGATATCAGAGCAGTACACTACACAGGGGAGCAGAATAGACAAGTAGATACACAGGGGAGTACTTCTGGAGATGTAGGAGATCACTGGAGATAACATAGGAGATGTATTGTCTGGCTACTAGTTTATCTCTTTAGCTGTCCAAACGCAATATTTGTGTTTGAAGTAAATAAGAAATTGTTCACTTTCACAATAGTACACATGTACACTATATAGCATATAATAATATAAATTATTTATTAAAAATAATCTGTAGTAAAATCTGAGCTTTTTCTCAAATCTTTCCTTACTTCCTGAGACAGGCCACTGACCAGCTAACCTAGCAACATTGACTCAAACAATGGTGTGAATTTAGGACAGGACTATTTATTTGTTTGACCCATGCACATGATAGGGTTGTTCGGAAAGCTTGTTTGAAACAATAATTATTACAATAATTAATTTCCAGTTTGTCATGCTGGTGGTGCAGAAATGATACACTGCCGTTTTACAGAGTTTAGGGAAAATTTGGTCATGCTGGGCATTTATACTAAAACATTTTGGCCTTGAATATAGATAGGAGTTGCCAGTAAAAAAAATTTAAAATAAAAAATGCAATAAATAAGTGTCTGTGAGGCTGCACATATATTTATGTGACACTCGGGTGTTCACAAGTAATCCTTTCCAGTACACTTCAACCTGACAACACTAAACAGACTAAAGGTCATGCAACTGAATCCCGTCCCAGATTGTCTGATCACTCTGGTCTGGAGACAAAAAGCACTACCCCAGAGGAGAACTTACGTCCTGAGCCAGGCCCTGTGTGTTATCCAACAGTGGAGCAGGCAGCTGGACTCTGTACTTCTGCAGCCTGTCATGGGGGG
>NW_015505577.1:412658-414579 GCF_001515645.1 Sinocyclocheilus grahami
CGGCGGGCGGTGCGGGGGGGGGGGGGGGGGGGGGGGGGGGGGGGGGGGGGATAAGTGGCATTAGACTGATGTCCTCACCCCTGAAATTCATCTAGTAGCAAAACATTTCTTTGTATTATGTGAGTGATATATCACAGTCTGATAAGCAGAACTAACTGAAGTGTAATATATCAACCTTAAAAAGTAATTTTGAAAGAGTTAAAAATAAAAATAAAAAAGTTTATTTGTCTGTCCATCCATTGGCTGGACTGTACAGTGTAGGCAATGGGAAAAATATTAGAATATCAGCCAAGAAAGATGTAATCATATGTATGGCCGTCACACAGCTAACAGAGCTCATAAAGATGAACATGTTTCATAACATGTATTAAGTATAACAATTTAAATAATTTTAAAAGATGATGTCACACACTAAAACCAGACTGGGATTTGGGGCCACATTCTCTGTTAACACAAAACAGCACATAAAGCATCTTCACACACTTGCTGTCCTTTAATGGTTCTTAATGCAAATCCACATGCAAATGCATGCAAATATATATAAAACTACAATTTATTGATATGTATATTCTGACTCAGACAGCATGCAATTCAGATTCTTATGGTACATTTCTTGTAAAGATTCTTCTTGTTTGTAATGGCAGTACAATTGCTCATTTTACAACAGAAATAAAGCTCTGATTTCATTTACAGTCATATGGCAAAAAAAGAAAAAACAATCTTTACACATACTTAGTATAATCCTTTAGAGGCATGTTAGTGTTCGCTGCTGAGATGACATTAGTTGGAACTTGTTGTGTGGTGAGAATTGGTATATCAATCGAAGACATTTCAGACTCATGCTGAAATGTTTTGCACATAAAGTAAATTCATGGCTTGCCTCTTGAGAGTTACTTGTCTATGTAACAAACACTTTTCTTTTTAATGGCCCCTCAACAGGTGTGTGTGGGTGAAGTTTCAAGCAGTTTCCACAGTTTTCTGTCATTTCAAATGCTGTAATTCATCTAAAACTATTTTATAATTATTTTATAATTATTAAAAGACAGGTTTCCATAACCACATTTTAATTTAAAACTACATAGAATATTTGTATTTAAAAAAAATTTTCTCATTTTTTCATAAAATGAACAATAATGAAGGACATGAAACATACACTTTCCCAGATATACATGCTTATGCTACCGTTGAAAAGTCTGGGTTTAGTAATGTTTCTGAAATAAATATCTTATGTTCACCAAGGCTGCATTTATTTGACCAAAAATACAATGAAAACAGAAATATTGTGACACTTTAATATAATATAAGATAATATATTTATATTTGAATATATTTAAAAATGTCATTTATTTCTGTGTAACGAATCAGCTCATGAGGAAATATGAATAATTAACCATAACTAGTTATAATTAATTATTCATATTTTAGATCCGCTGTAGATATTTAGCTGACCTCTCAGGGTCAACTGTCTTGTCAATTCTAAGAACGTTAGTTTCCTGGTTAAGGGAAATAACATTTTTACTGTACAATTCTACAAAAGCTTGTAGCATAAATCTGCATGATTAAGTGACTCCAGTTATGAGCAAACAATGAACAATGTCAAGTGTGATACAAGTAAGGTTTTATTCACTACATAAACACTTAAACTAGTCTAACATACTACATAAACACATAAACTGGTCTAACATACACATACACACACACACACACACACACACACACATACAGTTGGTATAGGAAAGGGTTAAAGTTTAACTCAGCACAGAAAGAGGCATAAAGAATGAATTTTATGGAACACTTTGCATATTCAGCAGATCTAAAACCTGAGGGAAAACGTCAGATTCTTAGTTCAAACACACCTTTGTAAAAAAAGGTGTAACTGATACTTAATGTATCAATTAATAAGACTAAGTTTGATACTTGC
>NW_015505577.1:414666-428230 GCF_001515645.1 Sinocyclocheilus grahami
GTTTCGATTATAAGTCTGCATAACAGTATACAATTTCAAAGACCAAATACACGATGACAATAATATACCCAATGACCTGAAGGATCATGTGTGTTCATTCAAAGAAAGGTTTTCCTATGAATTAATTAGTAGAAAAGTCCATTTCTACACTGCCTCTTGCGCTGGGACATGCAGGGATTTTCCCTGCTTTGCATTCATTTGGCCAATAAACCCAGTGATATCAGCGTTGGTTGCCATGCAACCAGGGGCCTGTTCGGCTTCCTGGGGTGTTACGCATTTCGGGGGGAAGGGTTCATGGGTCCTCATATGGCTTGTTAACTGAGGGGGTTTACAGAGTATTAGTTAAATATAAAAACAAAATATATATTGTGTGTTTGATTGGTCCAGACGCTACATCTGTGATGGCAAAGCAGAATTTTCAGCAGTCATTTCTCCAGTCTTCATTTTAACATGATCTTTCAGAAATCATTGTAATATGCTGATTTGTTGCTTGAGAAAGATTCCTTCTTATTAGCATTGTTGAAAATAGATGTACTGCTTAATATTTTGTGGAACCTGTGTGTCAAGTTTATGTTCTGTGTTTCTGTTCTCCCTGCCTTGACCTAGTTTTCCTGTGTTGCTTGATTAGTTCATTAGTTTCCACCTGTGTTAGTTAATCATCCTATTAGTCCATCGTTTGATTTAGTATTTATAGCCCTGCCTTTCCTCAGTTTCTATGTCCTGTCTCTGTCGTATAAAGAGGTTGTTTTCTCCTATGTTCCCATGAAGATTAATTAAAGACTCCGTTCATTTGACTATCTGCCTCCTTTGTACTCCTTCGAGCTCCTTTCCCCTGGCAACCCGTGACAGAAGACAGGACCCACGAAAAGGATGGACTGGTCTGAGGACGTTCTTCTAAACATCCAGCAGGATGGAAGGCCTTTGGAGCGATATGTGGAGGAGTTCCTGAGTGTCTTCCATCTGGTGAGCTGGAGTGATCATATGCTTAATGCGTGCTTCCGGATGGGACTGGACGATGATAATTTATTCAGATTCTTGTCTCCAGACGATTGTTATAGACCCGTAGCACTTTATAAATTTTGTTCTCGATTTAAATTGCTCTAATTTCTTTGTTGAAGTAAATAATGACAACTGTTCAGTCCCTATTCGGAGGCATGTTGGCACTCCAGTTGACCATAAACCAGCACCCTCCACATACCGCTCCAATGAGCCCGCTCCCTCCGTTCCACCCCTGCTTTCCCGAGCCTGTCCAAGATCCATTCCAGCCCTCAGCCCAAAAAAGCGGCACCAGCACTCCCTCTAGAGTCTACTCCAGCGTGCCTCTCGGTGCTCCTGTATATGGTGCTACCCCCAGAGTTCTCGGCTCCTATCCTCTCGCCTGAGTCCGCTCCAGAAACCTCTCCTGAGCCCCCTGTACTAGCCAGTCCCGCTCCTCCAGAGCGCCCCACCCAGAATTCCTAATTTTCCCCAAGAACATTTTGGGGGGGGGGGGGGGGGGGGGGGCCCCCCGAGCTGCCACCACCGCCATGGCCTCCCGAGCTGCCACCTCCGCCATGGACTCCCGAGCTGCCACCTCCGCCATGGCCTCCCGAACTGTCTGATCCGTAACTGATTGTAACTGTTATGGCACGGGATGTGCCTTCCGGGAGATATGTCACGTTTATGTTCTGTGTTTCTGTTCTCCCTGCCTTGACCTAGTTTTCCTGTGTTGCTTGATTAGTTCATTAGTTTCCACCTGTTTGTTAATCATCCTATTAGTCCATCGTTTGATTTAATATTTATAGACTGCCTTTCCTCAGTTTCTTTGTCCTGTCTCCATGTAAATGGGTTGTTTTCTCCTATGTTCCCATGAAGATTAATTAAAGACTCTGTTCATTTGACTATCTGCCTCCTTTGTACTTATTCAAGCTCCTTTCCCCTGGCAACCCATGACACTGTGATGTGTTACATTTTACAGGAATATTATTGAATCCTGTGTTCAAAGGTACAACATTTATTTGAAATATCTATACAAAATAAATATGAATGTATAAAATATATTGGTATATTTGAACTGTTAGTGATGTTTTTACTTAACGTATGTTTAAATAAATTTTTAATGAAAACAAGTTATGACACCAACTGTGTAAATGATTATGTCAACAACGAATCAGAGTAGAAACATAATTGTATAATTAGATGTACAAGTTAATGTAAAAACTGCCTTGTGTACAATTTACATGTTTGCCAACATTTTTATTATTATTTATTTTTATTTGAGTGTTCATAAATAAAGAACAATTTAATTATTTGGACTACTTTAGAATAGTTGTTAATTGTAACCTTTAATATTCTAGCAATATGCGAGTATGGGGCTCCCTGTATAGTTTACAGCTTTTGTAACGGGGCGAACGAGGCATGAGACGTGCGGATCCATATTCAAGTCTTTATTTCCAAGACGTGGTCATATAACAGGCAAGACAAAGAGTAATCCTAAAACAAGCGTGTGTCTTCGATAGGCGAACAGAATCTAGAGGGCTTGACAAAAGGGGTAATCCGTAATACACAGGCAAAGATCTTCACACAGGAAAACAGGCAACGCAAGACTAAACTACGAGCTATGAACTAGACTGGGAACTGGCTCCGTAAAGTAGCTACCGTTAGAAGAGAGATAAATGCTAAACAATACTCGGCGTTGAATGGTGGTGTGAGACTGATTTATATAGTGTGTGTTATTAGTAGCTTTCAGGTGAGCGTGTGATTGGTTACAGCTGTGTGCAATCAGTGCAATGGATGATGGGAGATGGAGTCCAGGGTATAGTGTAACAGTCTGTGTAGTGTGAGAGTCCATGTAGTGAGCGGGTGACCTCTGGTGGTGAATGAACGGAAGTTCATAGACCGGATTTGTGACATAGCCCCCCCCCCAGGAGCAGCTTCCAGACACTCCTATCTCAATATAATCCAGGAGGGCGGTGGAGCGGAGGTGGAACAGGGGGAGGGACAGAGGGCCAGGTCCACGTGGAAGTGGAGGGACCGGAGACTGGGGCAGAGTAGGGTACCCAGGCTGAACCGGCGAAGCAGGAAACCAGGACAGATCCGGCAGAGTCTGGGAACTAGGGAAAATTGAGACACAAGAAACAGACAGAGCATATACGCTCTCAAGGACTGAGGCAGGAAGCACACCAAGTTCAACAATATTTTCCCTGGTGACAACTGAATGGGCAGACAGTTCCAAATCTGGCTTATTGACTGAAACTGGACAAGAAGACAGTTCACAAACAGGCTCACTGACTGAAACTGGCTCACTGACTGAAACTGGACAGGAAGACAGTTCACAAACAGATTCATAGGTTGATATGGGATAGGCTGACTGTTCCAAATTGGGTGTATTAACTGAAACTGGACTGGTAGACATTTCAGTGCCTGAAACTGGACAGACAGACAATTCACACTCAGATCCATTAATTGAAACTGGGAACTGGCTCCGTAAAGTAGCTACCGTTAGAAGAGAGATAAATGCTAAACAATACTCGGCGTTGAATGGTGGTGTGAGACTGATTTATATAGTGTGTGTTATTAGTAGCTTTCAGGTGAGCGTGTGATTGGTTACAGCTGTGTGCAATCAGTGCAATGGATGATGGGAGATGTAGTCCAGGGTATAGTGTAACAGTCTGTGTAGTGTGAGAGTCCATGTAGTGAGCGGGTGACCTCTGGTGGTGAATGAACGGAAGTTCACAGACCGGATTTGTGACATAGCCCCCCCCCCCCAGGAGCAGCTTCCAGACACTCCTATCTCAATATAATCCAGGAGGGCGGTGGAGCGGAGGTGGAACAGGGGGAGGGACAGAGGGCCAGGTCCACGTGGAAGTGGAGGGACCGGAGACTGGGGCAGAGTAGGGTACCCAGGCTGAACCGGCGAAGCAGGAAACCAGGACAGATCCGGCAGAGTCTGGGAACTAGGGAAAATTGAGACACAAGAAACAGACAGAGCATATACGCTCTCAAGGACTGAGGCAGGAAGCACACCAAGTTCAACAATATTTTCCCTGGTGACAACTGAATGGGCAGACAGTTCCAAATCTGGCTTATTGACTGAAACTGGACAAGAAGACAGTTCACAAACAGGCTCACTGACTGAAACTGGCTCACTGACTGAAACTGGACAGGAAGACAGTTCACAAACAGATTCATAGGTTGATATGGGATAGGCTGACTGTTCCAAATTGGGTGTATTAACTGAAACTGGACTGGTAGACATTTCAGTGCCTGAAACTGGACAGACAGACAATTCACACTCAGATCCATTAATTGAAACTGGACAGACAGATGGTTCAAAATCAGACTCATTGACTGAAACTGGCAAGACAGATAGTTCAGGATTGTATACACTTGGGGAAACAGAACAGGCAGATAGTTCCTGGATGGTCCCTATGGCAGTGATAGGGTTGACAGGAAAGACATGGGGTGCATTTATAGTTTATGGGCTCATGCCAGGAAGGGTTAACGGTTCAAAGGCAGGTTTTTGGGCTGTGACAGACAGTTCACAATCAACCCCCATGGCTGGTTCGGAAAAGGACGAGAGTTCAGAGCAGGATAAAAGTTCATAAATGGCCTCTGTAGCCTTGACAGGACAGGCAGAGAGTTCACAGACGGCCTCCATAGCCATGACAGGACAGGCAGAGAGTTCACAAACGGCCTCTATAGCCGTGACAGGACAGGACGAGGATTCGCAGATGGCCTCCATAGCCGTGACAGGACAGGCAAAGAGTTCACAGATGGCCTCTATAGCCGTGACAGGACAGGACGAGGATTCGCAGATGGCCTCCATAGCCGTGACAGGACAGGCAAAGATTTCACAGACGGCCTCCATAGCCGTGATAGGACAGGACGAGGATTCGCAGACGGCCTCCATAGCCATGATAGGACAGGCAGAGAGTTTATAGATGGATACTACTGTAGCGTCTGGACCAATCAGACACACCATATTTCATTTGATTTAACAAATCAATTATTCAGTAGATTAACAAACGATAAAGTCTTATTTGTATCACACTTGACGTTGTTCATTGTTTGCTCATAATTGGAGTCACTTAATCATGCAGATTTATGCTACAAGCTCTTTGAAGAATTGTACAGTAAGAAAGTTATTTCCCTTAACCAGGAAATTAACGTTCTTAGAATTGACAGACAGTTGACCCTGAGAGGTCAGCTAAATATCTACAGCGGATCTAAATATTTATAATTAATTAAAACTAGTTATGATTAATTATTCATATTTCCCCATGAGCTGATTCGCTACACTACTGACACTTCTGGAGGTTCTGCAGCGGCTGCCGCCACCTCTGGAGGTTCTACAGTAGTAACATCAGGAAGCAGGTAGAGTTCATTAACATTCTCCTTAGCTGGACAGGTACAGTTCATCAACGGTTCCTTTGACCGCGACCTGACAGACTGAAGGTGTATTGCTGGGCGCAACCACCACGCACGGAGCTGCATGGGCCGCCGCCCCTCTGGAGAAGCTACAGCGGGTGCCATCACCTCAGGGAACACGGCAGCAGGGAGGACCTGCAGCATCAGCCGCCACCTCGGGAGACATCAAAGTGGCCGCCGCTGTTTCTAAAGTTTCAGTGGTGGTGTATGCAGCCCAAATACACTATAAAGCGATCCCCATTGTGGGAAGCGCTACAGACAGGGGAAATAGTTCAGGATCTGGAGGGCTTGAGAGCGCTCGTTTAGGGATACCAGCTGCACGTGCCGACACCAGCGGTGGGTCCTCCTACTCTGAGCGAACAGACGTGATGTGACATGACTCTGGATGATCAGCTGTGATGTGACGCGAATCTGGAAGATCAGCTGTGATGTGACGTGACTCTGGATGATCAGCTGTGATGTGACGTGACTCTGGATGATCCGCTGTGATGTGATGAGACTCTGGAAGTTCAGCTGAGACGTGACGAGACTCTGGAAGTTCAGCTGAGATGTGACGAGACTCTGGAAGTTCAGCTGAGACATGACGAGACTCTGGAAGTTCAGCTGAGGCGTGACCTGATTCATGAAGATCAACTGTGACTTGACTTGACTCAGAAAGAGCAGCTGTGACTTGACTTGACTCCGGAAGATCAGCAGTGACTTGACTTGACTCATGAAGATCAACTGTGACATGACTTGATTCAGGATTGGCAGCTGTGACATAACGAGGCGCTGTTGTGTCCGCCTTTTTGCGATCATGCTCCACTGTTGCCGCCATTTTGTGAGCGTGCTCTAGTGCGGCCGCCATTACACGAGTGAGTGCGGGGTCGCATTCCTCCGCGACACCCACAGTGAACGATGAACCAACAGTCAACAGAGCATAGTCCAGAAACTGACTGAGTGACGAAAGCGGACATTCGCGTCTAAGCTTAGACCTTAGAGGTTGGTTAATGCCATCAAAGAAAAACTATCAAAATTATGTCCGGTAAATTTCAATAGTGAGCGATGGCTAAAAATTCTCAAATATGATTCTCTAACGATCGTGGGCCTTGTTTAAGGGCTAATAATATTCTTGCTGTGTCCATACCTGACCAATGTCCACTTGAACAGCTGCTGGATCCTTGTGTGGCCGAGTATTCTGTAAGGGGGCGAATGAGACGTGAGACGTGCGGATCCATATGCAATGCTTTATTTCCAAGACGTGGTCATATAACAGGCATGGGTCAAACAATGGCAAACAGTTACAACACAGGCAAGACAAAGAGTAATCCAAGGACAAGCGTGGGTCTTCGACAGGCAAACAGAATCCAGAGGGCTTGACAAAAGGGGTAATCCGTAATACACAGGCAAAGATCTTCACATAGGAAAACAGGCAAGGCAAGACTAGACTAAACTATGAGCTATGAACTAGACCGGGAACTGGCTTCGTAAAGTAGCTACGGCTAGAAGAGTGATAAATGCTAAACAATCCTTGGCATTGAATGGAGGTGTGAGACTGATTTATATAGTGTGTTATTAGTAGCTTTCAGGTGAGCGTGTGATTGGTTACTGTTGTGTGCAATCAGTGTAATGGATGATGGGAAATGTAGTCCAGGGTATAGTGTAACAGTCTGTGTAGTGAGAGTCCATGTAGTGAGCGGGTGACCTCTGGTGGTGAATGAACAGGAGTTCATAGACCGGATTCGTGACAGCTTTAGCCGAGATAGATTTTTTTTAATCTTAAAGAAATGTTTGAATTATATTACTATATTTGTGATTATGTAAAAGTCTTTACTGTCACTTCTGATCACTTAAATGCATCCTTGCTAAATAAAAGCTTTAATTAAAAATAAATAAATAAATAAATAAAATCTTTACTGACCCCCAAATGTTTAACACTAGTGTACAATGATTGATTGTTAGTTATATAAATATAAAATTATGTATCATGAAGCGACATTCATAAATACTATGTAGGTGTGGATTATTACGTTTTTGGCATGCATTTTAATTATTTTTGTATCAATGATATAAATAGCTTTCAAACAATTTTGAGCAGTTATGTAGTAACTGAGTAAAGTACATTTTTAAATGTCAGATTGATTGGAAAACCTGATCCTTTCTTAGCATTAAAAGTGCAACATTCAGCAAGAGCATTGTACACTAAACAGCTCCACGTGGCTCATGGAACAGAGCACCCAGCAGTCCAGCTGAGCTGTGTTGTTTATCACAGTCCCTTCCCCTTCGACCTCTCCTCCCTCCCTCCTCGCCCTCCCCCTCTCTCAGTGTTGCAGACAGCATGTGCTGGATTCATTAGACCCGTCTGCCAGCAGATGATGATGCTGGGTATGCACCCGCTGCAGTGTTTGGAGAACTCTGCTTTCAAAAAATGTCATCCTGAAGTGTGCCTACCTGCTGCCCATAACTAAAACAGAGTAAGTAAATGAGTGAATGGTTAACCCTCTGGTGGTCTTTGGTAATTTTATACTGGTCATTTTGGTCATTTGTACGATCGGAATGGTGCGAAACTTGGTGACTTTTGTGGCACTTGATATGTAAGAAAAAAGTGGACATGAATAAAAAATGCTAAATGGTCTTTAAAAAGTAATCACACTTGTAATGGGGGAAGTCGTGGCCTAATGGTTAGAGAGTCGGACTCATAACCCAAAAGGTTGTGGGTTCGAGTCTCGTACCGGCAGGGATTGTAGGTGAGGGGAGTGAATGTACAGCGCTCTCTCCCACCTTCAATACCAATGGCTGCCCACTGTGTGTTCATTGCTGTGTGTGTGCACTTTGGATGGGTTAAATGCAGAGCACTAATTCCGAGTATGGGAATCACCATACTTGGCCACATGTCATGTCATGTCATGTCACGTCACATCACATCACGTCACGTCACTTAATCTTTGCAGTCAAAAATAACCATTTAATGATAGCCTCGTGGGCAGCGCGCCGAGATATAGTGCTATTGTGCTTTGGGTGAGACCTGAGTTTGAGTCCCGGCTTGCGGTCCTTTCCCAATCCTGTCGCCCCTAATGTACAGCGCTCTCTCCCACCTTCAATACCAATGGCTGCCCACTGTGTGTTCATTGCTGTGTGTGTGCACTTTGGATGGGTTAAATGCAGAGCACTAATTCCGAGTATGGGAATCACCATACTTGGCCACATGTCATGTCATGTCATGTCACGTCATGTCACGTCACGTCACATCACATCACGTCACGTCACTTAATCTTTGCAGTCAAAAATAACCATTTAATGATAGCCTCGTGGGCAGCGCGCCGAGATATAGTGCTATTGTGCTTTGGGTGAGACCTGAGTTTGAGTCCCGGCTTGCGGTCCTTTCCCAATCCTGTCCCCCCTCTCTCTCCCACTTCGTTTCCTGTCAATACTGTCTTATGCTCAGGGCCGGCCCAGGCTCTGTTGGTGCCCTAGGCGAGATTTTAGATTTCCGCACCCCCACCCCCCACTAAAAAAATTCTGAAAATGCAAAACTTTACTATAATATAACATAACATAAATACTGATAAGTATTAACATAAATAAATTGTGATAATAAATAAATGGAGATGTTGAAGTATTTTATGAGTGAATCTGTTAAAATAGCCTATTGAAGAAAGTACTTGTTACATCAAAGAGAAATATGAGCAATATGAAATGCCTAAAATAATCTAACAGACAACAAAGGCAACAAAATAAAGGCTACATTTTGTCATTTATTTGTAGATGTTAGCCAGCTAGATAGCTAGTTAGTCTAATTCGCATACCCATACCTTTAATTTCAATTTTGTGCATACAGTGGAAAATATACTTAAACTTAATTATTTCATTTTATGAATGCTAGATTATAGTCCTAGTCATGGTCTTTTCCCAAAGACATTAGACGCTTTTTGGTGAATTAAAAGCAAGCAGTAATGTAACTGAAATGAAAACAACATTACACAAGCTTAAATTTATTTGAAAGAAAATAAAGTAAAATTAAATAAGCAGTTAACTCAAGCAAAAACGTTCCACGGTGTCGTGTTGCCAGTTAAGATGTTCTAAAGAGGCCATTTCAAAATACTACATAAACATCACAGGCTAATACACTGTCGTTAACTTGTGATTTTTACCTCTATATAGCCTATTGGTATTTTTTCTGCTCCTCTTCTTTGCGTCGCTTCCTTCCTTGTGCCCCTGATAATTTTATTTTTTCACTCATTTTTTAGAAATGATACTTTAGGAGCACATTAATGGAAAAACTATTTTAACTGCGTGTGCCATGCAAAGGATAATCAATGGCTAGCTGCATTAAAGGATTTTAAATGCACGACGTGGAGGCAAAGAACCACCCGACGCGAAGCAGCACAGTATTTGACCGAATGGGTAAAAATGACGGCACGTTAGCGCTAGCATTCTGCCCGCTTCAAATCATACACAGAGATGAAATAGTGCGGTAAGACCACATTTGTTTGAATTAATTATAGCATGTATTTCAATTAATTATCGATCGATCGTTTGAGAGAGAGAGAGAGACAGAGAGAGATGACAGCTGTGTGTACCTGCGTGCTGCGTTTGCGCGTCTCTCTGTACAAACAATTGCTGGGGAATATAATGTAGCGATCTAGTATCTAGGCTATTTTATTAATGAGAATCAAGGGGAAGCGTTGACAAGTTTGTGTGTGTGTGTGTGTGTGTGTGCAGCGCAATCAGCAATCTCTGACCTCTCTCTCTGTGTGTGTGTGTGTGTGAGAGTGATGCGTGTTGGTTAGTGTGCATCAATTAAAGCAGCGCATTAAGGGGTCATATGATGTTGCTAAAAAGAACATTATTTTGTGTCTTTGGTGTAATAAAATGTGTTTATGCGGTTTAAGGTTCAAAAAACATTATTTTCCACATACTGTATTAATGCATTATGATGATGAATTATAATTACGTCATGACGCAGAAAGTGTTTAAATTAGTCCAACATTTTTCATTGATGTCAATTTTATTTCATTCTAACATTATTTTAATCAGTTCGATGATCGGTCAGTACTAAAATTATGTTAACTGTCAGAAATTATTTTGCTTAATATATGGGTGTAGGAGGGCACGATGGTCACAAGATAGCGCACTTCCGACCAAAAAAAAAAAAAACGTTCCTGTGGTGCCCCAGTCATTTTGCGCCCTAGGCAACTGCCTATGACCGTGACTATGCCAGGGGCCGGCCCTGCTTATCCTAATAAAAGGAAAAAATGCCAAAAATAAATCTTAAAAAAATAAATAAATAAAAAGAACTATTTAAAAAGAAAATACTGAACATTAATTTTGTTGTAGTCGTCTAAATATGCTGTATATCTAAATGCAAAACCTAATAAAATGTATTAATTCATTATGTCTGAAAATACTCTTAGAAGCAACTAGGGAATACACAGCCCTATCTAAGTGAGGAATACCAGAGGGTTAAGGAAGTTAATGGATGAACAAATGTGTGACTGAACAATTTCAATGAACAAGCTCACTCAGTGAAGGCAGGAAGAAAGGAAGGAATGAGAACAAACTGAAATTATCACCAGTAAAATATGGAGTGCCACAAGGATCTGTCCAAGGTCCTCTGCTATTTTCGATATACATGTTGCCCCTTGGTAATATTATTAGAAAATGCGGGATTAGTTTCCACTGTTATGCTGATGATACTCAACTATATATCTCAACAAGACCAGATGAAACTTCTAAATTATCTAAGCTAACAGAGTGTGTTAAAAATGTAAAAGATTGGATGACCAATAATTTTCCATCTTCAATAAACAAGCTACAGGTCAAGAAAATATGATCATATTACCCCAATTTTACAGTCTCTGCACTGGCTACCAATTAAAGGTAAATTATAGGACAATAAAGCAGACTTGACTTGACTTGATGTAATTCCAGTCTGAAGCAAAAAAATTTAAATAAAGAACTGAAAGGCACAAACTACGGATTAAATGATCAGTTTCCACGTGAAATAAACGAACGTAGCAAAATTCTCTACCCCATCATGAAAAGACATAGACAGAACAATGAACGTGCAAATATGATTTAACTCACCTCATAAGATCAAATAAACAGTGACTGCTAAAATATATTTACATGGCACACCCGCTCGATTGCCTTTAAACTCACACAATGAATCTAATGCCGTACATGTCTGTTTTGTTTTATTGTAAAGTATTTGTTTATATGTACATGCACCTAACTTCACACTTAACACATGGACATACATCTACACATAAACACGTCATTTCAGTGTAAATACTGTATATATGTTCAGCTCCTAGATAACTGTGCAATCAATTTTTTTTCTTCCCCTCTTCTGCTACCTCTCGAATAACAAATAATTATAATTATGCAACCACTTAAACTTGTATTGTGGAATGTGCGTGGCCTCCGTACCCAGGAAAAAAGGACCTCAATAATTAACCACCTGTTGAAAATAGGAGCAGATATATGCTTTCTACAGGAAACACACATTTCAAACTCAGAACTTGGACATTTTAAATTTAAACAGTTTCACAATGCATTCTCATCAACATACAATAGCAGACAACGAGGAGTTTCAAACTTGATAAATAAAAATATTCCATTGATCCTCAATACATCCATCACTGACCCAGAAGGGAGATTTATCATCATTAATGTATCCATTAACCACAAAACATATACTTCAGCTAATATCTATGGACCAAACAATGACGACCCATCTATTTTTCATAAATTATTTTCATTAATATGTGACACGAATAATATAATTATTGCAGGAGACTTTAATAGGGTTATTAACCCACAAATGGACAGATCAAAAAAAAAGACCTCAATAATTAACCACCTGTTGAAAATAGGAGGAGATATATGCTTTCTGCGGGAAACACATTTCAAACTCAGAACTTGGACATTTTAAATTTAAACAGTTTCACAACGCATTCTCATCAACATACAAGAGCAGACAACAAGGAGTCTCAATCTTGATAAATAAAAATATTCCATTGATCCTCAATACATCCATCACTGACCCAGAAGGGAGATTTATCATCATTAATGTATCCATTAACCACAAAACATATACTTCAGCTAATATCTATGGACCAAACAATGACGACCCATCTATTTTTCATAAATTATTTTCATTAATATGTGACACGAATAATATAATTATTGCAGGAGACTTTAATAGGGTTATTAACCCACAAATATGGACCAAACAATGACGACCCATCTTTTTTTCATAAATTCTTTTCATTAATATGTGACACGAATAATATAATTGCAGGAGATTTTAATACGGTTATTAACCCACAAATGGACAGATCAAACTCTTCAATTTCTTCATGAAATTGGCACTATACAGAAAAAAAAACAATTCATAACCCATTTTGGACTTGGCAATAGTTGGAGAATCAATAATCCTGCACGTAAAGAATTTACCTACTTCTCTGCAATTCACCAGTCCTTTTCCCGAATTGATTTTTTCCTCATTAGTAAATCTCTCACCCAATATGTACCAGAAACCACTATTCATCCAATTGTTATCAGTGATCACGCTCCCATCTCTATCACGTTAAACACCCAATCTTGTATTAAGCCCCCCCAAAAGATGGCACTTTACTCCATGTCTCAGACCAGAGACTTCATCACTTTTATGGGAAACAAGTAAAGCTGTTTTTTTCCTGTATGATGAGTATGATATAATTTTTCCTGTAATCACTGCAACTGGAAAATATCCTAGAAAAGAAAATTAAACACCTTACAGATATCTACTCCACTAACCCCAGTGAACAAATACAAGGTGAACTGAACCATCTTAAAACAGAACTTAACATCATAAACCATAAAAACAGTTTATTATCTAACAACTTAAATATCAATATCAATATAGTAACAAAATTAGTAAATATCTAGCGAATCAACTAAAGCGTAACAAAGAAAAAGCAATTATTCCATCCATATGTAATCAATCAGGTGAAAGTTATTTCATACTTTCCACCAAAAATTATATTCTTTGGAACAACCTAGATAGAACAGAAATAGATAATAAAACTACCAACAATATCAAAAGAACAGGCAGATGCTCTAGACACTCCACTTACTGTAGATTAACTCTTATAATGCATTACATAAAATGCCAAATAACAAATCACCC
>NW_015505577.1:434486-446714 GCF_001515645.1 Sinocyclocheilus grahami
ACCAAATAATGTTCTTTTTAGCAGCATCATATGACCCTTTTAATATTTGCATGTCAAATCCATAATGGTGATAATAAATGTCACTCACCTGACGTGTGTCTCATGTAGATGTGAAACCCTCCAAACAAACCCAAAAGAACCATCAGCTGAAAACACCAGACCAGCACAAACACAGACACTGAAAACACTGAAAACAACAATCAGACAGAAATCAGAACCCATCCTTCATGTTTCCAGAAGTGTGTTTAGAATCTCATTCGGATGTCTGTTTGCTACTGGTCACTGCAGAGGTCAAACTAGAGATCACAGATGCAGTAGTTGGTCCTGTAATAAAACATCAACACAGAATAACCTGCTTTCTCTCTTTGAACCACTTCAACACAATTCACCGAAGAACCCAATTAGGAGAACTGACTGTTTTGCATTGTTGGTGTTGATGTGTTTTTTATACGTGGACATTCATGTATTAACCCTCTCGATGGGTGAGATTTATACCAGCTGATGAGAAACTCATACCATATTCTGAATCTTTTGCTACAGTTAAGGTCACAGATGCAGTAGTTGGTCCTGTAACAAAAAAATCATTGCAGAATCACCTGTTTTCTCCTTAGTATAAATTACTGCAGAGTAATTTATAATTAATCATAATTTATCATTTTGAAGTATTACGTGGCCAATTAAGAGAATCAATTTGTTTAAATCTCATGAAACCTGTCTAAGTCATGTCCCGATCACATTTCAGTTCAAAATCTGATTAACTGTACTAACTGTAATATTTTGTATTCACGTTTCATTGAATGTTTTTAGTGGCATTAAACCATTTTGCAATCCTAGCCCATGAATTTACTCCTCAAATATCATTTCTGACATATGACGGGGAAAAAAATTTATACATTCTCAATGTATTATTGGAATATATATATATATATATATATATATATATATAATTACTATAATATGTGGAAAATAATTATATTATAAAATTGTAAAGTATACTGTACATACTGTAATGGTTGTATTTGTATTCCATCTTTAAATTATGGCAAATAAAATCATTATATTATCATCATAAAATACCTGAGAGAAACCTCATATGCAACTGCATAGAATGAAAATAAATGCAATTGCAGCAATAAGAATCAAAAACAATTATCACTGTAAATAATAACAAATACAAAAAAATCTAGAACATTAGAGTAAAGAACATTTAGGAAGCAGGAGTGCTTTTAATTCTCATGAAAAAAGGCAATGCAAATAAAATGAATGGGTTGTAAAATAGTCCTAATTTTCTTCATGCAAAATATAATTTATTTTGATTTGGGGGTGAAATGTTTGTTTGTCTGTTTATAATTTATCAACTGAAAAATATAAAAAGTAAGTAAATTAATAAAATACATATAAACAACAAACAAAGACAAAAAAGATTGACCTTAAGCTGGTCTAAATCTAGTCTTATTTAATAAAAAAAAAAAAAGAAGGGAAAAAACTCTTATGAATAAACAAAAATATAAAGAGTCCTAGAGGAGATAAAACCATCACAGTTCATCAAAATATGCATCAGAAATATTGCACTCTGGCATGAGAGGATTTTGTGGTGAAATGTGACTTGGACATGTTCTTGACAGGTTTTGTGAGATTCGCTCATCTTCATCACTCTTGTTGCTGTCACTGTGGTTTTTATAAATATGTGGACATTCATGTATTAAAAGCTCACCAGGACATTGTTTGACATTAACAGTCTTCTGTCTGTGACTGACGTGGTTCTTCACACTGCAGCTGATGTTTCCATCAGTTCCCTCATCCAGATCAATGCTGGAGTTTCCATCCATCAGTGGACCTCCATTCAGAGTCCAGCTGTAGAGGATCTGATCGCCCTCAGAGGAGCAGAAAACCCTCATCGCCCCACTGGAGGAGCAGCTGATTGACACTTCCACTGAGTCAATAGGAGCTGGAGGGAGGGACACGTGACCGTCACACAACTCCTTCTCGACTCAGTATAAGTCAATGTCAAGACATTTCTAAACAAAATGTATTGCTGAGGTGAAAGTTGGACTGAATTAAACATGCAGCGTACAGTAGGTTAGTCATGTGACAACAATGTATCAAATGACTGTTTAAATAGTTTTCACACTATTTTAAAACAGCAGGCATTCAATAGCTAATGAGGCGCATGAAGTATCTAAACCATTTTAAATAAAATGTTAGCTAAGTTTGCAAGGTAAAGTAATATGTTTACACTGTTATACTTTACAAAGAGAGATTTCTAATGAGAGTTTATTGAGATGAAGGAGGGGTTGATGAATTCAGACTTCTTTACTTAGGGTTAGGATTAGGGTACTTAAACTAAAATAGGGTAAATAGTAAACTTAAGGCCACAAACGTCAAATTTTGACTTCATGAGTCTGTAACACTTAACACTTAAAATAATAAAGACTAATACTAGAGCACTGCAGACTGTTCTGAAAACATTCTAATATAGTGCTTTTTTCAGAGATTTTTTTATTTGATTTAATTCTCTTTTTTTTATGCCATCAGCAGCATGAGTTTGGTGTGAAAGTGACTCACATGCAGCAGTTTGCAGCAGCAGCATCAGTCCAAAGATCAGCATTATTTCTCTAAAGTCCAGTTTCCAGAAGAGCCCAATCCCGGCAGAAGAGTGTGATGCTGCTTCAGTCACACAATCACGTCTCTCTCTGACAGAAGAGCCTGACTGACACTCATCTGTGTACTCACAATATATGAATACACCTATTGCAGTTTCTGTGAGAGAACAGGAATTTGACATCATGTGCTGATGCAGTTTTAAAGTCTTGCACAAGCCAAGTTTTGACAAAAATAACTAGCTCATAAATTTGTTTTTCAGTCATTGTGTGGCCACAGGGAAAAAATTGGCTGTGACTGAGAATAAAAACCATTGCTGAAATCTACTAAAGAAAACATCTGTCACGATTTTCACATCTTCTATCAATTGTTACCCAAATTTGAATCCACGAGGTCTGGCACAAAATCATAATGGATGATGTTCCCTGTTAACTTCAATGTAAATTTGACCATCATAAGTAAATCAAACCACTGAAACAAAAATATTAGGGACAAAAATGACCTGCATTGTAAATCAAATTATACAGCTAAAGAAAAAAACAGCTAAATAAGCCAGATGTCGTAAGGATATTTATAATGTCAAATTTAAGCCCTGCATGTGTCATTTTAAAATGTATTAACAAAGCTCTCAGTGATTACTGCAATTTGTAAAAACATTTGGTAACACTTTACTTGAAGGGGTGTGCATAAGACTGACATGACACCTTCATAATCATGACATGACACATGTCATGAATATGAAGGAGGTTTTATGCATGTTTATGACAACTGTCATTAAGTGTCATTCGCTCAGTTATGTCATTTTTAATGCAAATATGACATTATTTGACCTAACCCTAACCTAACCCTACCCGTACCCTTACCCCTAACCATAGCCCATAACAAAGACATCTCAAACAATGTCATCTTTGCATTAAAAATTACATAACTGAGCGAATGACACTTAATGACAGTTGTCATAAACATGCATTAAAAACCTTCATATTCATGACATGTGTCATGTCTTGATTATGTAGGTGTCATGTCATGATTATGAAGGTGTCATGTCAGTCTTATGCACACCCCTTCAAGTAAAGTGTAACCGAAACACCACTGTTAAGAACATCTTTTGTATTTTATTTTCAAGTTTGTGGTCATGTCATCTGCATCAGAGGAGTCTTGTGATTGCCGTCGTAGCGGTGCTAACAACAAGTGAGCTTCCATCAGCTTAACTAACGTTAATGTTACTAAATTAGCCAAATTAGCCTCTAGCTGCTGTTCTCCACTAACTCACAGAACAGGTTGACTTTTTAAAGAGAGGAACATGCTAGCACATGTTGAATAAACATAAGCACTGCATGTTTCAAAATCGAAACCCGGTGCAGGTGTTTTTATATCACTGTATATCTGAATGTCTTCAGATAATTTTGGATGTCATTTTCATTTCTTCTTGCATGTAATGTCTGATAAAGCAGTGTTTGTGAGCGGAGCGCTGCTTTGTGTACAGCGTTACCGGGGAAATCTCGATCTCTACCACTCCAACAGCGCCTCCTGCTGGCAGAGAATGAATTTGCATATATATATGCCGCCACAAATAGAATACAAGTCTGTGGGAAACACTGTAGTATTATTATGCAATTTGTAAGTGCAAATTATAATTAATTATACTTGTCTCTTTAAAAAAAATTAAAATTAAGCCACTTAGCCAATGTAATGTTTAGCATAGCCTATTTTATTTGAAGTGTATCCCGTGTATTCTGATACATGCATTAATGTTTCTGGGCTAAGCCCCGGATATCCACTCACTGTAGAGCTGCCCCTGGAATCAAACCCATTATTGAGAATGCACAGTAAAAAAATGGAGCTTTAATATGAATATGATGGATTATCAACTAATTATGTACCTTCCTTGTAGGTGCGTTCAGATGTAGTAAATAAAGTTTTTATTAACGTCAAAGTGCACACAGCACCAACAAGTTTGACAGTTGTGGCAAATTCTGTAAACACTGCTTTGATAAATAATGTTTTTTTTTCTTGTGCTTGCAGGTTCATTCAGATGGTCAGCATTTGTGGCACCGAATGCATTGAAAGTCACAGATCAGGTGGAATTTTGGAAAGAGGGTGCAGCCTGAATCCCATCCTGCTGTTTCTCATCGGAGAGCTTGTCAACTTTTACGGTCAAAATGACTGAAATTTAACACAACACCACAAACTCATTTTTACTGTATTTTATTTACACTACCAGTCAAAAGTTATTGAACAGTAAGATTTTTAATGTTTCTTAAAGAAGTCTCTTCTGCTCACCAAACCTGCATTCATTTTATCCAAAGTACAGCAAAAACAGTACAATTTTGAAATATTTTTACTATTTAAAATAACGGTTTTGTATTTGAATATATTTTAAAATGTAATTTATTCCTGTGATCAAAGCTGAACTTTTAGCATCATTACTCCAGTCACATGATCCTTCAGAAATCATTCTAATATTCTGATTTGCTGCTCAGAAAACTATTATTATTATTATTATTACTATTGTTATTATTATGTTGAAAACAACTGAGTAGAATTGTTTCAGGTTTCTTTGATAAATAGAAAGTTCAGAAGAACAGCATTTATCTGAAATATACATCTTTTGTAACATTCTAAATGTCTTTATCATCAAAATAAAAGTAGTAATTTCTATCATTTCTTTCCAAAGAAAAAAATTATACTGACGTTTGAATGGTATAATGTATAATGTTACAAAAGCTTTTTATTTCAGACAAATGGTTATCTTTGGCTCTTTCTATTCATCAAAGAATCCTGAAAAAAATGTACTCAACTGTTTTAAATATTGATAATAATATAAAAAAATGTTTATCAGCATATTAGAATGATTTCTGAAGGATTATGTGACACTGAAGACTGGAGTGATGATGCTGAAAATGTAGCTTTGATCACAGGAATATATTACATTTTAACATGTATTCAAATAGAAAGCAGTTATTTTAAGTAGTAAAATATCACAATATTACTGCTTTTGCTGCATTTTGGATCAAATAAATGCAGGCTTGGTGAGCAGAACAGACTTTAAAAACATTAAAAATCTTAGGGTTCAAAAACTATTGACTGGTAGTGTACTTGCCAATTTTTGCTTTTCAGTATGTGTATGTCTTACCATGATACAAACTCCCCAGGGGACTGTGGTCATGCCCTTTTTTAAGATAGTACATCTGAGAGGTCAAGATTTGTAATTTGTAAAGAAAGAAAATGTTCAACAATTAAAAATAATATTATCAGAACTAAAGCTCATGAGTTATTGTGATTCGTTTTGGGCGGGGGGTAAAAATCATAGTTTACAGTGCAGTACCACAATTGGATTGTTTTTTACAGGTAAAAATTGTTTAAACTAAATTAAAATAAACTCTACAGTACTGATACTGTAAATGAAAAGACGGTAATAATACTGTAAAGAAAATGCAGTAAAGACATTATTGTACTGTAAATGCAATCCAGCAGCCAGTAAGTTACTGTCAAATTTACAGCAACCTATTTAGTGAAAGTGAAGTGACATGTGGCCAAGTGTGGTGACCCATACTCAGAATTAGTGCTCTGCATTTAACCCATCCTAAGTGCACACACACAGCAGTGAACACACACACCGTGAACACACACCCGGAGCAGTGGGCAGCCATTTTTTGCTGCGGCGCCCGGGGAGCAGTTGGGGGTTCGGTGCCTTGCTCAAGGGCACCTCAGTCGTGGTATTGAAGGTGGGAGAGAGCGCTGTACATTCACCCCCCCCCCCTACAATCCCTGCCGGTACGAGACTCGAACCCACAACCTTTTGGGTTACGAGTCCGACTCTCTAACCATTAGGCCACGACTTCCCCTAGAGTATAGTCAATGAAATAAAAACTAAATCCACAATTCCGACACATAAGAAACACAGCCGTCATGACACTTCTACTAAAACCAAACAAAGACCCAATTTACCCCACCAGCTACCGCCCTCTCTCATTAACAAATACAGATTTAAAAATGATCACCAAAGCATTAGCTACTAGAATAGAAACAGTTATTCCAATGTTAATCCACCATGATCAAACAGGATTTATTAAACATAGAAGTGCTTCAGATAACACCCGTAGATTATTTAATATAATTTAATTAATCCTGCCCAACAAAAACAAACCAAAACTGTTATTGTTTCACTAGATGCTGAAAAGGCATTTGATAAAGTAAACTGGACATTTTTATTCAACACCCTACACATATTTGGTTTTGGAGAGTCATTCATCCATTGGATACAAATATTATACACTTCACCTAGGGCCACAGTAATCACAAATGGGGTCACATCACAAAGCTTCACACTTCACCGGGGGACCAGACAAGGATGCCCACTTTCACAGTCATTATTTGTCATTTTTATAGAACCTCTTGCAATAGCAATACGACAAAACAATAAAATTCAAGGAATACAAGATATTAGCACACAACATAAAATCTGTCTTTATGCAGATGACTTACTATTATTACAGGATCCTCATAACTCACTACAAGAAACCTTCAAACTTATCAATATTTTCTCCTAAATTTCAGACTACACAATAAACTGGAATAAATCAACTATACTACCACTCTCTGAAGATAATTGGGATCCTACAGCTCATAACATTTCTCTTCCACTAACATCACATATCTGGGTATCAATATTTCCCCCAAACTGTCAGAATTGTTTAATCTCAATTACACTCCCCTTTTAAAAAAGATTGAAGATGATCTCAAACGCAGGACAAACCTTCCACTATCACTTATGGGTCGCATTGCTACAGTTAAAAGGAAAACTTTACCACAAATTAATTATTTGTTCTCAATGTTTCCAATAACACCCACAGACAAATGGTTTAAATCAACTGATTCATTAACTTCCCACTTCTACTGGAAAAATAAAACACCAAAAATATAATTGACAAAATTACAAATGACAAAATTACAAGGTGGTCTAGAAGCCCCAAACTAGGCCAGAAGTATGGTCTTGGGGGAGAACAGTATCTCCAGTATCAACAAATAAAATCCATAATAAAATCCAAGATTAATGTAATAAATAACCCACTGCATCCCTCGCAGTTGATGGAAGAGATATTGAAACTCACCAATTCTAAAAAAATAATATCCAAACTCTATAAACTTATATTAAATACCAATACAACAATAACTTTACCAATTGCTAAATGGGAAAATGACTTGGCTTTCTCCCCCAACAGCGACTTCTGGAAACAAATCTGTAGTAATATATTTTCTATGACTAGCAATACAAACCTACAACTAATACAGTACAAGATAATTCACAGGACTCACATCACTCAAAGGAAAACATTTAAAATGGGACTAAGTGACAGATAAATGCTCACAATGCACACTGGGCAGCACTGATGACTATTTGCATTCCACATGGACCTGCCAACCTGTTTGCTCATTTTGGACTGATAAACTTTCCATCATTATGGGCTGTAGGATTCCTCTGTCTCCATCACTTTGTTTACTGGGTAATACTACAGAAATTGATAATCTTCCGATTAAATACAAAAATCCACTCCTCATCTTTCTAACTATCGGCAGAAAATTCTGTTAAACTGGAAATCCAAAAAATATATATACATATCAACTACTGGACTAACCTTCTTATAGAATATATTGCATTAGAAAAAATAACATACACAAACAAGACAAATATATTTATATTTACATTCCATTTCTGACTTATCTTAATATACATCAGAAACCTGGCACCGGACACACGCACTTTCCCAACAACAATTTTACAGACATAGATAGAAAAGGGGAACAAGGGGAATTAATGTAATATGTGTAGATATACAGTATGTATGTGGATATGTTTATGCATGTGTATATACTGTATGTACACATGTACTGATGTATATTATTTATATAATCTATAGTTTTATTATTATATATTTTATCTCTACTATTATAATAATACCACCGAATATGGTTTATATGTACATATGCAATCTACACATTTGTTTTCTTTTTACTCCTCCCCTTTCATTCATTCACTTACTTACTTAATTATTTACTCATTTATTTATGTATTTCAATATTAATAATTGAGAACTTTGGGGAAGGGCAGAGGACAACACAGATAAGAAAGCATTAATAAGAAAATGCTTAAGAAAAGGTTATACTCATATGTCTAATATGTTTTTTTTAATTAATTTTTACATTTATTATAAATTTTTTTTCTTTCCTGCCTCAGGTCCCCAGTGACATCCCAGTCCGTATTTGGTACGGTGGAGTTGAAATATGGGTGGGTGGAGGTGATGT
Source organism: Sinocyclocheilus grahami (assembly GCF_001515645.1). Lineage (NCBI taxonomy): Eukaryota > Metazoa > Chordata > Actinopteri > Cypriniformes > Cyprinidae > Sinocyclocheilus > Sinocyclocheilus grahami. The sequence continues at coordinate 443,394 of NW_015505577.1, forward strand.
GGGGCATGGGGCTAGTGTCTCCTCGCCATCTCTCTGAGCTCTTTCTTCCAGGATCTCTTACCTTAGCTGGTTCTGACATGCATGCCTCGCTTTTTTAATGCATCACATATTAGCTAAAATACATGCACACCTAATAAAATTCTTGGCATGTGTGTATGTATGTATATACAGTATATACAGTGGGCCAAAGCCTTAGAAATGGCTTTATAATCCTTTCCAGACTGATACATGTCAACTGTTTTGATTCTCATCTGTTCTTGAATTTCTTTAGATCGCAGCATGATGTGTTGCTATTTAAGCATGCTTCACTTTGTCAGACAGGTTCTATTTAAGTGATTTCTTGATTCAACAGGTCTGGCAGTAATCAGGCCTGGGTGTGGCAAGTGAAATTTAACTCAGCTTTCTAAAATAATGTGGTTAATTGCAGTTCTTTCATGATTTAACAGGAGGGGGCAATTAATTTTTCACTTAGGGCCATGTAGGTTTGGACAGCTTTTTTCCCTTATATACTGTATATATGTGTGTGTGTGTGTGTGTGCATGTGTATATGTGTGTACATATATATATATATTCTATTTGTATCAAATACTTATTTGCCCCACTGTATATATGTGTGTGTGTGTGTATGTGTATATGTGTGTACATATATATATATGTTCTATTTAAAAAAAAAAAAAAAAAGGGAGACACATACACAGGGTAAGAGGGCCGTGTGGGTGGGCCGGGTCCCTGGCCTGGGCTGCACTACACATCTCACCTTTTTAATGCATCACAAATTAGCAGAGACATATACACATCTATACATAAAAAAACATATGTAAATAAATAAATAACAGACTTCTGAGACCTGCATGTCATGCAGGTAGTGGCCAGGGATGGCTGGTGTTTTGGGGGATGGGGGAGAGCTTTGGGCCCTGTTGCACCGCAGCATCTTTCCAAGGCACTCCCGCTGTGGCGTGACATGGGCTTGGGATTAAGCTATGGTATGTTGTTGCCACAGAGGGATCAGGGGCAACCCTAATAATTTATTAAATATTTATTAATTTATTACTATTATTATTAATATCATTACTATTACTATTACTATTACAGGCACTCCCGCTGTGGCGTGACATGGGCTTGGGATTAAGCTATGGTATGTTGTTGCCACAGAGGGATCAGGGGCAACCCTAATAATTTATTAAATATTTATTAATTTATTACTATTATTATTAATATCATTACTATTACTATTACTATTACTGCATCCTTCACTGTCCTCCACCCTTTCCTAATCTTAATGAAATCCTTATTATTACTATTGTTCTTATAGTTATCTTTGTCATCATTATCGCTTACAATACTTGTTGTCTCCTCTAGTCTTGTCATTTTTTTCTTCTTTTGTAGTTATACTTGTTATATCTGTTATAAATCTGTCAGATACTCAATGATTTGTATGCTTCCTCCCACACAGTTACATACAATGACACGCACACACACACACACATGCTCACAATCACAAGAATACATATACAAGAGTTATCAGAATGATCTTGAAATGTTAGCTATCTGTATATATGTTCGTTTGTCCAAGTGATTCTGTATTTGGCACTTGCAAATATTGTCACATTCCTTACTTGCATAATAAAAAATAAAAATAAAATAAAAAATCAGAGTTTGTGTCCATCATGCACTACAATTTTCCATCAAATCTGTCAGCTACGACTACTCAAAACCTGCAGACTGACTATGACTTTCTGCAACTAGCTCATCTAGACTGCAAAACAGGGCAAAATCTGTGCAAAATCATGTAGTGTATCCTAGTCTTTAGTCAAGTGAATGCAAAAAAATTTGTGACTGGGTGAATGAATGAATGAATGTATAGATGAGTGAGTGAATGATCAAACAGTGTATTAATGAGTCACCGAATCAGTGAATGAATGAATGAATGATTGTGTAAATATGTGCAGATGCAACGTCTTATGGTCAAGCCAGCAATTTGATCTGAATAATTTCACCCAATTCAAGTTGTAACTCTGACAAACAGCAGTACCTTAAGTGGGCTAACAACACTCATATACTGGTTGCTGCTAAAATAAAGTCTGACCTTAAAAAGCAGATGCAGAGTATTGCCCATGAGCATGTCCTGCACAAAAGTGCTGTCCTCTGAGGTGTCCATGTGAGACTCCAGCCCATAAAGCAGAGGCCAGCAACCTACACACACCTGAAAATAAGAAGGAGAGGAATAGTTTAAACAGTCTAATAGTCTTTCATATACTCTGAATTATTCATCTCTATTCTTATACTGTGCATTTTCTTTAATTTAAGTGCAAAGAGACATGTAAATGTAGGATGTTTATGATTTGTCTCATTCACATATTGCCCTCTACTGGCAATAGATTAAGGTTTGCAACCTTCTGTATTGAAACTAAAATGGGATGCTTAAATGCAGATACAAATATGGCTGCTTTTTACATATCTTATTATCAACCTAAACTTTAGGAGAGGCACACCAGACTTCAAACTGATAGCTTTCAAATGAGACACAGACATACCTGTATATATTAACCACATCCCACAGACTCAAGCCTGCAGCCAAAATATATACAAGCACCAATTGCATTCATGACCCTCAAACATCCTGCTCACCTCCTGGTCCAGATGACAGGTTTATTATGATATACAGAAAGACAGCAGATAAAGGCCATGATTCTGAAAAAAAAAATTGAATAATGAATTAATATCCAATACAAAACGTTGATATTGGTAAACATATTAAAGGGGCAGAGGCGGACAGTAACTAAGTACATTTACTTGAGTATTGTACTTAAGTACACTTTTTGAGTATCTGTACTTTACTTGAGTATTATTTTTTCTGGGAACTTATGACTTTAACTTCACTACATTTGAAAGACAAATATTGTACTTTTCACTCCACTACATTTCTATCAAGCTCCTCGAAGTAGGAAGTCGTTAGCAGCTTTGAAAGTCAGTGGGTGATTTCTTTCTTCTCTAAAAACTCTTTTTTTTCAGACAGTTTATCAGTAATCACTCTTGTAGGGCTACATGAAGTGATTTCCCAGCATTTTTTGAACACTGACCATTTCCAAATGTGATATTTATTTACAACAATTCAATAATGAGAAATTGATATTGTGGTATATATTAGATACAATATTGTCTGATTTTGCTAAATTGTGTACATGAAAATATTACCTATAAAGCCACAGAAGAACTGTTGTGCATCTCCTAATAAAACACAAAAGGTGTTTGACTGAAGCAGCACTGCACAGACTGGTCTGTGTGTAACACCAAAGTACAGCGAGAGCGATTAGACAGCAT
>NW_015505577.1:447462-448053 GCF_001515645.1 Sinocyclocheilus grahami
CATCACTGTGTCTGTCACGCGACTCTGTTGCCCTTTCGGGCTTGAACTGATGGTAAAACTAACGACATTATTAACTGTCTTGATATTTACTTTGAAAGCTGACACTCGCAATTATGATAAGGGACATTGCATTTCCGATGCGTGCTTGTGGTGTTTGGCCAATAACAATGCACTGGGTCAGCTGGCCAATCAGAGCAAACTGCGCTTGTCAAAGGAGGGGGCTTTGTTGAAAACGACGTGTTTGCGAGAGGCGGGGCATAAAGGACCTACAATAATGTACAGTATTGAAAAATACTGTGTTTTTTGAACATTAAAGCATGTCAACATATTCTGTTACACCAAATACACAAAATAATGATCTTTAAAATAGCATCATATGACCCCTTTAAGTTCATTAAAATATATATAAACAAACCAAACTTACATTTAATTGTATAATTTCAAGTGGTTTCACATATGAGAATGCTTCCACCTAGAGGTAAATATTACCCCTCAAGCTTTTTAGTGGATTATCTCATTGTCATATACTACCATTTGGGGTCAATAACGCACACACACACACACACACACATATACAGTATATATATATAT
>NW_015505577.1:452310-456488 GCF_001515645.1 Sinocyclocheilus grahami
TTATTCACATTTATATACATTTGTGCTCAGTAACGCACACACACACACACACACACACACATATTCAGTATATATATATATATATATATATATATATATATATATATATGACATGTTACAATAATTTCTATTTCAAAGATATACTGTTCTTTTGAACTTTTTATTCATCACAGAATTATTTTTAAAAAAATCCAGAAAGATATTAAGCAGCACTGTTTCAACATTGATAAATAACAATAAGAAATGTTTTGTGAGCACCAAATAAGCATATTAAAATTATATCTGAATTATATGTCTATATGGATAATATCTGAACAATGGCTGCTGAAAATGAATCTTTGCCATCATATTGGAATAAGTTACATTTTAAAATATATCCATAAAGAAACAATAACAAAAAGAAATAACAAATTATTTAATTGCATTTCCTGTATAAAAAAAGTCATTATTAAAATTTCATGTTATTATTTACTTTTGCTCATATAAACATTTTGTTTTGTGAAATCATTCATATTCTTTTGAGTAGAAAAACAGAATATAACAAATGAATATCTCTAACTGTCAATATGATCAAACTGCAAAAGCACACAGTTCTTTTTGTAGGATTCCTATATACTGTTGTATCAATACAAATTTGTTCACTTGGTACTGGATTGAGAACATTACGTGGTCTGTATTTATACATATATATATAGTAGGATAGTAGGTTCGCTACTATCTATCCTACTAGGTGAGATAATAGGATAGTAGACTCGCTTCCGTCTTCGCTACCGTTTGGACGTTCTTGCTTACTGCTCTGCGCTTTGCTCCCTATTTCTGTACTTTTCTCTGATTTTTCTAAGATTTTTATTTCAGCAGATCAGCACAGTGCTCAAACAACACATTTTTGGCACAAACACTAAAACTAAAAACACTTTGGGGACTGGAATAATACTACAAAAAAGGTAACTTTTGCCAGCTCCTCGTAAGCGCTTCACAGTTCCCGAGTATAGCCCACGGAGGGCTCCTGTTTCCGAGTATAGCCCCAAAAAAATACTTGGGGATGCTTACGGGGCTGAACTTGGGGACTGGAGCCCTCTCTGGGCTTAACGGGGAATCAGGAGCCCTCCCTGGGCTGAACTGGGGATCAGGAGCCCGTCCTGGGTTAAATGAGGAATCAGGAGAATAATAGGATAGTAGACTCGCTTCCGTCTTCGCTACCGTTTGGACGTTCTTGCTTACTGCTCTGCGCTTTGCTCCCTATTTCTGTACTTTTCTCTGATTTTTCTAAGATTTTTATTTCAGCAGATCAGCACAGTGCTCAAACAACACATTTTTGGCACAAACACTAAAACTAAAAACACTTTGGGGACTGGAATAATACTACAAAAAAGGTAACTTTTGCCAGCTCCTCGTAAGCGCTTCACAGTTCCCGAGTATAGCCCACGGAGGGCTCCAGTTCCCGAGTATAGCCCAATGAGGGCTCCTGTTCCCGAGTATAGCCCACGGAGGGATCCTGTTTCCGAGTATAGCCCCAAAAAAATACTTGGGGATGCTTACGGGGCTGAACTTGGGGACTGGAGCCCTCTCTGGGCTTAACGGGGAATCAGGAGCCCTCCCTGGGCTGAACTGGGGATCAGGAGCCCGTCCTGGGTTAAATGAGGAATCAGGAGACCTCCCTGGGCTAAACGAGGAATCAGGAGCCCTCCCTGGGCTTAACTGCGGATCAGGAGCCCTTCCTGGGCTGAACTGGGAATCAGGAGCCCTCCCTAGGCTGAACTGGAGATTCGGAGCCCGTCCTGGGCTAAACGAGGTATCAGGAGTCCTCCGTGAGCTATACTCGGAAACAAGAGCCCTCCTTGGGCTATACTCGGGAACTGGAGCCCTCCGTGGGCTATACTCGAGAACTGTGAAGTGCTTATGAGGAGCTGGCACGGGAGCGAGCTCTGGGGCTGGAGCCGACACTGGAGCAAGCTCTGGGGCAGGGATGAGGGCGGAGAACAGTCCCCTTCTCCTCATCCTCCTCTTTTGGTTAGAGGTGAATTGGGTGGCCGGCGGGCTGGAGACAGCGGTAGGCAGCGGGCTTGAGGATGCCGCGGCCGGTGGGCAGGTTCTGGCTCGGGGCTGGACACTCTCCAGACACCGGAGGATCCCTTCCCTCCAGCTTAGACCATTGGTGTCTGGGAGGTCCACGGGGCAATGGTAATTGGCCCCGTGCCAGAACAGCGAGTTTAGCGTGGCGTCGTCTAACGCCGTAGCCGCGGCGAGCCTGCAGAACACCCAGGAATACTCGACGAAGGGGAGATCCAGACGAGCTAGGGCGGTGAACCGAACGGCCGCTTCCATTGCCGCGGAGGAAAACCGGGAAACAAAAAACTTTTCAAAACGGAAATAAAACAAGGGGAGAGGGGGGGATTTTAATATTCACATAGATAATGCAGAAATCAAAACTACAAAATTAATTATAACTGTTTTAAACACTTTTGACCTGATTCAGCATGTGCATGAACACACACAGTCGAGGACACACTCTAAATCAGGACAATTTAATTTGTTTTATTATTGAACTGAAATTTTGAAGGGAGCCAAGGGGGTGGGTGGCTGTCCCGATCTCTTTCTGAGGGGCCTATAAAATTAGAAATTAAATTTAAATACATATTCAGCAGTAAAATATATAATATTATCAACAACAACATCTATAAAAGGTTAACATTAGTGCTGTCTGTGAATTGATTAGAATAATAAAAAACTAATAATTCACACATTTTTCTATAATTAATTGCAATTAACTGCATATTAATATATTTATATTGTCATAATTTCACATTGAACCTCCAAATTAATGTAGAAACAATACAAAGATGGTATATTTTAAATATGTGTTTAATGGCATCTTTTTACTAAGTAGCCTATTATTAACAGTATTTTTGATAATGCAATACTGCTACTGATGTCTCTATTAAATGCATTTCCCCCTCAAGTTTAGCCATTAATTATAGCAATTCAACGTTACAGTATAATTGAAAGCCATTATTTTTAACATTTAGTAGGTTCTGAATTTTTTTTTTTTTTTACTTTTAATTTAAGTGAACGTAAAACAATCTTCACATAAACCAGAAATAGTATATGCATAAATTAATCTTTATTCAAGCTACAAAACTTAATCAGCGACTAGAGCAGTCGAGTGATTTCTTTTCTTTTGTTCTGTGATTTACATCAATGAGACTTCATCAGATTTCACTTTAAAAGCAGCGCTGTCACTTTAAAATCTGATGCACATGACGCATGTCTGACACACATGCGATTTTCTCCCAACTCTTTACGGTCATTTAGGACTTTATAACTCATTTAAGGTCACTTGCCAAAACCCAGCATTTTTACATAATTCTGTTTTTGTCCGATGAAGCGCTACTGGCGCGCTGTCTGAAGCGGCTCAGAATACAGCCGAAAGCGCAGTCTTTCAGACTCCATTCGATAATCATCTTTGTCCAGTGTCTGCGCTATTTCTCGACAGAAGTTATGACGGACAACACTGACTTTATACTCCTTTAAACTAGAGTTGTGGATATGTCATAACCCCCTTACACAAGCGCTTGTCAGCGCTGCCATTCAGTGATGTTAATTTGCGATTGTTGTTGTTGCGTCTCTCATCCTTTTCTTTTGTGGTTGTGAAAGGCCAGTGTTGCTTCCTTGTGGACAAACTAATTAGTGCAAAAACAATTGAAGGTGTAATGTGTGACCTGCACGTACTCTCCCCTCGGGCCGCATGAAGATGAATGGCGGGCCGCAAATTGAATTGCCTTGTTCTAGATTTACTCATCAGTAGGGGTCTAAACATTTCATCCATTGTTATTAAAGATGTAGCACTATCTGATCACTTCTGTATTTTCTTTGATATATTGATCTCTGCTACCACTGAATCTAGATCTGTCTCTGTCAGAAAGAGATGCATTAACGAGAACACTAGTGTGCTTTTTATGAAGGCTATATCTTTAACACCAAGCATTTCTGCAGACTCTGTTGACAGAGTATGAAAATACAATGCAGAAAAGTTGAGCGGATGTGGCGGAAGACGAAACTTGAAATTCACTATAGCATCTATAAAGACAGCCTTCATGCTTTCAATGTGGAACTAGCCACAGCTAGACATACTTTCTTCCCAAATCTTATAAACAGTAACTTAAACAACACTCACACTA